>NW_026867800.1:401216-527835 GCF_020745735.1 Hemiscyllium ocellatum
ACAAGTGGGAATTGAAACTGTGCCTACTGGTGTGGTAGCAGAGACCGTAACAGAGCTGCACAAGATTCCTTCAAAACGTTCCAACCATA
This sequence comes from Hemiscyllium ocellatum, assembly GCF_020745735.1. Classification (NCBI taxonomy): domain Eukaryota; kingdom Metazoa; phylum Chordata; class Chondrichthyes; order Orectolobiformes; family Hemiscylliidae; genus Hemiscyllium; species Hemiscyllium ocellatum. The sequence continues at coordinate 401,306 of NW_026867800.1, forward strand.
ATGGGCAAGGCGACAATCACATGCTTGTTACAAATTCTAAGCTAAAGTGTTGTGTAATTTTCTGTAATTGATAATTGTTTCTAAAATCCTGATAGATAAATTGACTTAATATTTTGAATGCACTTTGCTCTGATGTTGATTGTATATTCATTAATACATATAAACTGAAAAGTAAAATGTAAAAGGCGGCTTTAATCATTAAAAAACACTCAGCAACAGTTGATTTTTTTTGTAGAGTCATGTCTATTTAATTAATGCAATTTTTACGATGATAAATGTTTAGACATTTATGTCAGAATTATGAAGAAATAATTAGGCCAGGAAAGTGAGTATTATTGTGAAGGAAAGGTCGAGTTAATGACATTTGGTCCCAGAAGTCATTTTGTACCAAATGACTGATAATTGTGGGATTATTGTTCACTGACAACTCATGTTGGAAGAAAAAGAAACTATCTCAACATTTCAAAAGCAGTTTTCTTTTCTTCTTATGAAATTAAATAAATATTGTTTTGGAGGTCATAGGATTTGAAAAATAGAAACAGCCATTTAATATGAGATTTGATCTGAAGAATCGTTCTTTTCACCCGAGTGTAGTGTTTCCAATAAATTAAAATTTAGTGTTAGTTGAACTAAAGAACAAATGGATGTACCTACATTGTTTTCTTGCACACAATAAAAGTAAAACAATTTAACATGGAAATTATATTGCTCTGAAAGTAATAATTTTACACAAAGTAAGTGACGATTGGTGGGTAAGTTTGGTCGCTTATTTAATAGTTGTAAATTTAAAGTTTTCCTTTTTAAAAAAAAAGCGGTAGCAGACCCGGAAGGCGCGCTAGGTTACCTGGGTAAGGTTTTTTTTCTCTCCCCTTATTTAAAGGCGTAGGCGAGTCACCCGAGGCACTACACGAGTAGTGCCTCCCACCCTTCCACCTCCTCTAACCTAATAATAAGACCAATTGTGACTAGCGGGTAAGTGCTGCATTTTCCTTGTTTGTTTCTTTAGATTTAGTTGGTTTTTGTTGTTTTTTTTAAGGAAAGCTTACTTTTAGAGGGATGGCAGTGCAGAGAGGGCAATGTTCCTCTTGCAACATGTATGAGGTGAGGGAAGCCATTAGCGTCCCTGCTGATTACACTTGCAAGAAGTGCACCCATCTCCAGCTCCTCCAAACCCGTGTTAGGGAACTGGAGCTGGAGTTGGATGAACTGCGGATCATTCGGGAGGCAGAGGAGGTCATAGATCGGAGCTTTAGGCAAGTAGTTACTCCGAAAGTTCAAGATAGATGGGTGACAGTGAGGGGGAGTGGGAGGAGGAAGCCAGTGCAGGGACCCCTGCGGTCATTCCCCTCAAGAACAAGTATACCGTTTTGGATACTTGTGGGGGGGATGACTTACCAGGGGCAAGCAACGAGGTTCAGGCCTCTGGCACGGAGCCTGGCCCCGTTGCTCAGAAGGGTAGGGTGGAGAAAGGTAGAGCAATAGTTCTTGGGGACTCGATAGTGAGGGGTACAGACAGACGGTTTTGTGGGGGCGACAGGGACTCACGTTTGGTATGTTGCCTCCCAGGTGCAAGGGTACGTGATGTCGCTGATCGTGTTTTCCGGGTCCTTAAGGGGGAGGGGGAGCAGCCCCAGATCGTGGTCCACGTTGGCACCAACGATATAGGTAGGAAGAAGGGTGAGGATGTCAGACAGGCTTACAGGGAGCTAGGTTGGAAGCTCAGAGTTAGAACAAACAGAGTTGTAGTCTGGTTTGTTACCCATGCCACGTGATAGAGAGTCAAGGAATAGGGAGAGAGAGCAGTTAAATGCGTGGCAACAGGGATGGTGCAGGAGGGAGGGATTCCGGTTTCTGGACAACTGGGGTCCTTTCTGGGGAAGGTGGGACCTCTATAAAAAGGATGGGCTACACCTGAACCTGAGGGGCACCAGTGTCCTTGGGGGGAGGTTTGCTAGTGCTCTTTGGGAGGGTTTAAACTAACTCCGCGGGGGCATGGGAACCAGGACTGTAGCTTTAGGGTACAGGACCTTGAGTGTAGGGAGGTTAGGAATAATGCAGCGATCTCTCAGGAGGGTGCCTGTAACCAGAAAGGAGGATTGCAGTGTGTATACTTCAATGCCAGAAGTATAAGGAATAAGGTAGGTGAACTTGCAGCGTGGGTTGGTACCTGGGACTTCGATGTTGTGGCCATTACAGAGACGTGGGTAGAACAGGGACAAGAATGGCTGTTGCACGTTCCAGGGTTCAAATGTTTTAGTAGGATCAGACATGGGGGTAAAAAAGGGGGAGGCGTGGCATTACTTGTCAAAGACAGTATCACAGCAGTGGAATGGACGATGGAAGAGGACTTGCCATCTGAGGTAGTTTGGGCTGAGGTTAGAAATAGGAAAGGTGAGGTCACCCTGTTAGGTGTTTTCTACAGGCCTCCTAATAGTCCTAGAGAAGTAGAGGATAATATTGCGAGGATGATTCATGAAAAGAGTGAAGGTAGCAGGGTGGTTGTTATGGGGGACTTTAACTTCCCAGATAATGACTGGGAGAGCTATAGCTCGAGTTCATTAGATGGGTCGGTGTTTGTACAATGTGTGCAGGAGGGTTTCCTGACACAATATGTCGACAGGCCAACAAGAGGGGAGGCTATATTGGATTTGGTTCTAGGTAATGAACCAGGCCAGGTGTTAGACTTGGAGGTAGGTGAGCACTTCGGGGACAGTGACCACAACTCGGTGACTTTTACTTTAGTGATGGAGAGGGATAATCGTGCGCCGCAGGGCAAGAGCTATAGCTGGGGGCAGGGAAATTATGATGCAGTGAGGCATGACTTAGGTTGTGTGGATTGGAAAAACAGGCTTCAAGAGAAGAACACTAATGAGATGTGGGGATTGTTCAAGGAGCAGCTACTGCGTGTCCTCGATAGGTATGTACCAGTCAGGCATGGTGTAAAGGGCCTTGTGAGGCAGCCGTGGTTTAGTAAGGAATTGGAGTCCCTTGTGAAAGGGAAGAAGGCGGCATATGTAAAGATGAGGCGTGAAGGTTCAGTAGGGGCGATTGAGAGTTATAAGGTAGCCAGGAAGGAGCTAAAGAGGGAGCTAAGAAAAGCGAGAAGGGGACATGAAAAGTCTTTAGCTGGTATGATTAGGGAAAACCCAAAGGCTTTCTATAGGTATGTCAAGAATAAAAGGATGACTAGGGTAGGTATCGGTCCAGTCAAGGATAGTAGTGGGAAGTTGTGTGTGGAGGCGGAGGAGATTGGAGAGACATTAAATCAGTACTTTTCATCAGTATTCACTCAGGAACAGGACACTGTTGCTGATGTGAATATGGAATCACAAATAATTAGAATGGATGCCCTGGAAATATGCAGGGAAGAGGTTTTGGGAATATTGGAAAGGATGAATATAGATAAGTCTCCTGGGCCTGATGGCATTTACCCCAGGATCCTATGGGAAGCTAGGGAGGAGATAGCAGAGCCATTGGCCTGGATTTTTATGTCGTCATTGTCAACGGGAATAGTACCAGAGGACTGGAGGATAGCGAATGTGGTCCCATTGTTCAAGAAAGGGAGTAGGGATAGCCCTAGTAACTATAGGCCAGTGAGTCTGACTTCAGTGGTGGGCAAAGTCTTAGAGAGAATGGTAAGGGATAAGATTTATGAACATCTGGGTAGGAATAAAGTGATCAGGGATAGCCAGCATGGTTTTGTGAAGGGCAGGTCGTGCCTCACAAACCTTATTGAGTTCTTTGAGAAGGTGACTAAGGAAGTGGATGAGGGTAAAGCAGTAGATGTTGTGTATATGGATTTTAGTAAGGCGTTCGATAAGGTTCCCCATGGTAGGCTAATGCTAAAACTTCGGAGGTATGGCATTGAGGATACATTAGAGGTTTGGATTAGGAATTGGCTGGCTGGAAGGAGACAGAGGGTAGTAGTTGATGGATTATGTTCATCTTGGAGCGCAGTTACTAGCGGTGTACCACAAGGATCTGTTTTGGGACCATTGCTTTTTGTTATCTTTATAAATGATCTAGAGGAAGGACTTGAAAGCTGGGTAAGCAAGTTTGCGGATGACACGAAAGTCGGTGGAGTTGTGGATAGTGAGGAAGGAAGTGGTAGGTTACAGCGGGATATAGATAAGTTGCAGAGCTGGGCGGAAATGTGGCAAATGGAATTCAATGTAGCTAAGTGCGAAGTCGTTCACTTTGGTAGGAATAACAAGATGATGGATTACTGGGCTAATGGTAGGCTACTTGGTAGTGTGGATGAGCAGAGGGATCTTGGTGTCTATGTACACAGATCTCTGAAAGTTGCCACCCAGGTAAATAGTGCTGTGAGGAAGGCATATGGTGTACTGGGCTTTATTGGCAGAGGAATTGAGTTCCGGAGTCCTGAGGTCATGTTGCAGTTGTATAAGACTCTGGTGAGGCCTCATCTGGAGTATTGTGTGCAGTTTTGGTCGCCATACTATAGGAAGGATGTGGAAGCTTTAGAACGAGTGCAGAGTAGGTTTACCAGGATGTTGCCTGGAATGGTAGGAAGATCGTATGAGGAAAGGCTGAGGCACTTGGGGCTGTTCTCATTGGAGAAGAGAAGGTTTAGGGGAGATCTGATAGAAGTGTATAAGATGATTAGGGGTTTAGATAGGGTAGATACTAAGAACCTTTTACCGCTAATGGAGTCAGGTGTTACTAGGGGACATAGGTTTAAATTAAGGGGTGGTAGGTATAGGACAGATGTTAGGGGTAGATTCTTCACACAGCGGGTTGTGAGTTCATGGAATGCCCTGCCCGTATCAGTGGTGAACTCTCCTTCTTTATGTTCATTTAAGCGGGCATTGGATAGGCATTTGGAAGTTATTGGGCTAGTATAGGTTAGGTAGGACTCGGTCGGCGCAACATCGAGGGCCGAAGGGCCTGTACTGCGCTGTATCCTTCTATGTTCTATGTTCTATTATATCTATCTCATGTCCTGTTAGCTGATGTATAGAGCCCTCTCATTGCTCTCTTCTCTGTGCGCCGAGTGATCTTATCTGGCGGCAGAATTTATTCAAGGCTCCCGACCTCCCTGACCTTTGTCTCTCTGGCTGACCAATCATCTTCCCGACCAGCAGTTGTCAAGTCTATTGAGTCAGGAACTCCCTGGGTACCTGTAGAAGACACAGAAATAGGCAGAATGGGAAATTAGACTGATGCTGTGAGGGTTACACATGTAGAATGGCACTGAGCCCCACATAGATCTGGAAAAACCCAGTCTCCAATCCTGGCCTGTGCTGCCTCATCTCTCTAGAGTGGAGAATTCTGTTGGCTCAGGATTTGGAGTAGCTGCAAGAGTGAGATGGTGACAGGGGCAGCAATTAGAACCACACAATGAGGGATACCACATAGAGTCATAGAGATGTACAGCATGGAAACTGACCCTTCGGTCCAACCCGTCCATACCGACCAGATATTCCTACTCAATCTAGGCCCACCTGCCAGCACCCGCCCCATATCCCTCCAAACCCTTCCTATTCATATATCCATCCAAATGCCTCTTAAATGTTGCAATTGTACCAGCCTCCACCACATCATCTGGCAGCTTATTCCATACACATACCACTCTCTGCCCCTTGGGTCTCTTTTATACCTTTCCCCTCTCACCCTAAATCTATGCCCTCTAGTTCTGGACTCCCCAGCGCCAGGGAAAAGACTTTGCCTACTTATCCTATCCATGCCCATGGAGCGACACTGAGTGATATCACCAGAGTACAGGATCAAACACTTGTGCTGGGATGCCCAACTTGTGAGAAGGTGAAGTGATGGCCTAGTGGCATTATTGTGAGACAATTTATCCGGAAACTCAGCAAATGTTCTCTGGACACAGGTTCAAATCTCACCATTGTAAATGATTGAATGTGAATTAAATGTTTCATGTCTTTAGTGAAGTAACCTAAGATGGGGCTGGGATATCACAGGGATTACAGAACAGCAGCTGAGGGAGGGACAGGACAGGCAGCTCAATGCCCCAGGGGACAGATGCTGCAGGAAGGACAGAAGGGGAGCTGAGAGAGGAGGAGAGCTGCTGGTTCTGATTGGGGTGAAACATCACAGCAGGGACTGAGAGAGGAGATTCCTGCGGGACCGCCCAGTGACGCTGTGTTCATGGAATTCATCAATAACAATGGGGCTTCCCTTTCCTCTGATTGTTCTACAGACCCCGAGAGCCCCGCCCTCCTGCACCTTGACCTTCTCAAAATGGCGACCCTGAGGCCCGCGCTCCCTCTTCCCTCAAACAAATGGCTGCCGTGACCCTGGGCCGCTTCCCTGATCAGAGACCGCCACCTCCTTCCCCGGGCCTGGAGGGGCTTTTTTGTTTTTTTTAAACCTGTATCCCGCACTTGTGAATTCTCTCCGCTCCTTTCTCCCAGCGAGGCTCCCACACCCCGCCTCTGAACGCCGCTCTCTGAAGCCGATCGCAGCCGCTGCTGGAGAAAGCAGCTCCATGTCTCTCCCTGTCCTGATCAATGTGACTGCGCATGCGCTACATAGGAACCAAACTGCGCATGTGCCTGAGGTTTATAGACAATGCCCACCCTGGTACTTTTGCTCTTACCCAGAATAATTTTGCTAATCCTCTCTTCCACTTCCCTAGAACTCTGTGGAGGCCTATAAAAAAATCTCCAAGCAGTGTGACCTCTCCCCTTCTGTTTCTAACCTCAGCCCACACTACCTCAGGAGACAAGTCCTCATGAAAAGCTATCTCAGCCACCGTTATACTATCCTCGACTAACATGACTTGCATGCACCCATTGCAGAGCTTCAAACTCCATGAGGCAGCCATACTCTCTATCACAGACAGACTCAGTCTGGAACCTCCTCTGTCCTTAAGACCTTATACACTGCCTGCACTCCTCCGTTTTCCCTTTGCATGTTCCCTTTCCAACCTGCCCCATCTGCATCACTCCACAATTGGAAGTGTCAAGGGCAGAAGTCTGTCAAATCGTCTCCCTAACCTATTCTATCCTCCTTTAAGATTTTTTTGGAAATCATTCTGCTTAATCAATGTTTTGATCATCCATGAAGTACCTGAGGAGATTTGCCATTGTGAAAGATTCCATACAATGCGAGTAGTTGTTGTTTTTGCCATACATTAGGAAAAACAGGAATGATGCATTCAAAATTCAACCAAGAAAGTCATTGATAGGCGCAGTGTATAGGCCACCAAATAATAATATCATATTGGGATGGGCAATAAACAAAGAAATAACTAATGCCTGTAAAAATGGTACGGTTATGATCATGGGTGATTTTAATGTACATGTATTTTGGTCAAACCAGCTTAGTCAGGGTAGCTATGAGGAGTTCATTAAGTGTATCTGTGATATTTTACTTGAACAGTATGAAGTGGATCTACAAGGGAGCAAGCTATCCAAGATCTGACCCTCTGAAATGAGACAGGAATAATTAGTGACCTCAGAGTTAGGGATCCTCTCGGAAGAAGTGATCACTGTATGGTTGAATTTAATACATATGGAGAGTGTGAAGATAAAATATAATTTCTGGGTCCTGTGCTTGGACATGGGGAACTACAATAGAATGAGGGAGAACCTTGATAACGTAGACTGGAAACAAAGATTTTATGGTGGGACAGTTGATGAGCAGTGGAAGATTTTCAAAGACATTTTCCAAAGTCCTCAGCAAAGGTATATTCCAGTGAAATGGAAGGACTGTAAGAAAAGGTGTTCTCTGCGATGGGTATCTAAGGAAAGTGATCAAATTGAAAGGCATACAAAGTGGCCAAAACCAGCATGAAACTAGAACTGGGAAAACTTTAAAGGTCAACAGAAAGCCACAGAAGAGTTACAAAGAAATGTAAGCTCGAACATGAGAAAAATAAACTAGCACAGACTATAAAGACAGATAGCAAATGTTTCTATAAACATAAATAATGAGAAAAGAGTGGCAAAAGTAAACGTTGGTCTTTTGGAAAAAGAGAAGGAGCATTTAGTTCCGGGACATCACAGTGGGGGATACTAATATCTTGCCAGTAATTAACAAAGACACAAAGGTAGGTGAGGATATGGAAGTTATCATTATTACAGAACACCTAGTGTTGGACTGTTGGAGGTAATTGAGCTAATAATAGAAAATTCTCTTTTCCCTGACAGAATGTATCCCAGGAGAAATAGCAAATGCACTGACAGTATTTTTCCAAAATTCACTGGACTTCATGGCAGTCCCAGCAGTTTGGAAAGCAGCAAAAGTGACGCCACTGTTTTAAAAAGGAGGTGGACAAAAGATGGGTAATTATACCCCAGACAGCGTCTTCTCTATAGTGGGAATGATGCTTTGATCTATTATCAAGGAAGAAATAGCAGGGACTTGATAGAAATTGTCCCATTGCCAGGTACAGCATGGGTTCATGAAGGGCAGGTCATGCTTGAAAAATCTTTTGGAATTCTATGAAGACATTTCAAGCAAGTTGGACAATGTGGACCCAGTGGATGCAGTGTACCTGGATTTCCAAAAGGCCTTCAAAAGGTGCTGTGCAAGAGGCTGTTGCATAATATAAAGGTATATGGCATTAGGGGTATAGTATTAGCATGGATAGAAGATTGGTTGACTAACAGGAAGCAAAGTGTGGGGATAAATGCATATTATCCTGGCTGGCAATCAGTGACTGGTTGTGTGCCTCAGGGATCAGTGTTGGGACTGCGATTATTTAGAATTGATACAGATGATTTGGAGTTGGGGACCACATTTAGGGTGTTAAAGTTTGCTTATGACACGATGATGAGTAGCAGGACAAAGTGTGCGCAGGACTGTGGAACTTTGCAGAGGAACATAGATACATTGAGTGAGTGGGCAATGGTCGGTCATATGGAATATAATGTTCATAAATGTAATGTCATACTGTTTGGTTGGAGTAACATTAAAAAGAGATTATTAATTGAATTTTAAAAAGTTGCATTTTTGCTAAGCAGAGGCACCTGAGTATCCTACTGCATGAGGTTGGTCACCAGGTATAACAATCAATTCTGAAGGCAAATGCAATTTTATCCTTCTATGCTGAAGGGATTGTGCTTAAAAGCAGATGTTATGTTCCAGCTGTATTGGGTGCTGGTGAGGCCACACCTGGAGTACTCCATGTAGTTGTTATCTCCTTAGTTGAGAAAGGATGTACTGGCACGAGAGGGGGTGCAGAGGAGATTAACTAGGTTGATTCCAGAGTTGAGGGGGTTGGCTTAACAGAGACGGAGTAGATTGGGATTATATTCATTGGAATTCAGAAGAATGGAAACATACAAAATAATGAATGAAATGGATAAAATAGAAGTAGAGAGGATGTTTCCACTGGCAGGTGAATCTAGGACAAGATGGCATCACCTCAAGATTGGAGGCAGCAAATTTAGGACTGAATTGAGAAGGAACTTCTTAACCTCAATGGAATTCATTGCCCAGGGAAGTAGTTGATGTTTGTTCAGTAAACGTTTTTAAAGCTAAGGTAGCTTTGTTTCAAAACAGAAATAATTAATTAAAGAATACGGTGAGAACATGTGTAAATGGTTCAGTGTCCACGAAGTGATCTGCCATGATCTTATTGAATGGCAGAGCAAGCTCAAAGGGCAGGATGGCCTTCTCCTGTTCCTAGTTCTTATGTTATACATTCCTCCCTCACTGGTGACTTGGAGGTGCTGGTATTGGATTAGGATGGACAAAATTAAAATTCACAGAACACCAGGTTATAGTCCAACAGGTTTATTTGGAGGCACTAGCGCTGCTGCTGCTTCATCAGGTGGTTGTGTGTTTTTAACTTTGTCCCTCACGCTTGTAACTTATGCAGAAGCAACAAAAGCCAGGAAGCAGTGCGCATGCTCCAGCCAACAATGGTCACAGGATGATTGATGTCAGCGGTGGACCAATGGAAGTACAGGGGCGGGGCTGGAGGACCTGGCGAGGCGGTTGGCCCTCCGACCAATCAGAGTGAATGAGAGGCGGAACTTGATTATACCACGTGACCATCGCGGCTGTGCGGGCGGAGAGCTGTCGGGAGGGAAAGAAATAAACAGCAGGAAACGGGAGGGAAATGGTGTTGGTCTGGGCTGAGAGATTTTGCGAACATTTGGTGCACATCGGAAAATACTAATTTGAAACTTACAGTCTCGTTTTTGCAGTAAACCGGAAAATGCCTCATTTCGCGATTGACTCGAGTCAGTGCCGCCATCTTTATTCGGGGCAACGATTCACTGGACACGTGCAGCCGCCATCTTTGTAGGGGGCAAAGTTCAGAGGGGAGTATGTGCAGCTCTCCCTGATAGAGAGTCATTGGGCAGGGTTTACACAGAGCACATTCACACCCAGGGAAATGGATTTTTTTTCTCTGGATTTGTTTCGTCATTCGTTTAAATGATTTGGATGTGAATAGAGGCGGTACCGTTAGTAAGATTGCTGGTGACACCAAAATTGTTGGTATTGTGGTCAGTGATAAAGGTTGTCTCAGAATACAATGGGATATTGATCAGATGGGCCAATGGGCTGGGGAGTGGCAGATAGGGTTTAATTTAGATAAATGTGAGGTGCTGCATTTTAGAAAAGCAAATCTGAGCAGGACTCACACACTGAATTGTAAGGTCTTGGAGAGTCTTGCTGAACAAAGAGACCTTGGAATGCAGGTTCACAGTTCCTTGAAAGTAGAGTCACAGGTCGATAAGACAGTGAAGAAGACATTTGGTATGCTTCCCTTTGTTGGTCAGAGCGTTGAGTACAGGAGCTGAACAGGACATTGGTTAGGCCACTTTTGGAATATTGTGTGCAATTCTGGTCTCCCTATTATCAGAAGGAGGCACTGAAACTTGAAAGGTTTGACAATTGATTTTTCAAGGATGTTGCCAGGGTTGGAGGATTTGAGTTGCAGGGAGAGGCACAATAGACTGGGGCCATTTTCCCTGGAGTGTCATAGGCTGAGGTGTAATTTTGAAGAGATTTATATAATCGTGAGGGGCATGGATAGCGTAAATAGACAAGGTGTTTACACTGGGGTGGTAGATCCCAGAACTAGAGGATATAGGTTAAGGGTGAGAGGGGAAAATTCAACAGGGACCTAAAGGGCAACAAAAATTGTAACATTTCAAAGGCAGTTGAATAGGAAGGGTTCAGAGGGATGCCGGCCAAGTGCTGGCAAATGGGAATAGATTAGGTTCGAATATTTGGTTGGCATAGATGGGTTGTACTGAAGAGTCTGTTTCGGTGCTAGACATCTCTGACTGTGGGATCATAAAACTGCTCCGATTCGCCTCTGAGCACCTTGATGTCCACTTGTTCACTATCTAGCTTCCTCAGTCTCTGAGTGTATTTTTGCTCTGTTTAGTATTTTACTATTATGTTCACAGACCTTTCAGTAAATGAATTGTCCACTGCTGCCTGGCTCCTGACCATATTACAGAGAACGTAGTACTGGATGTGTTGAATCATATCGAGGTGGATAAATCCCTGGGACCTGTTAAGGTGTATCCCAGACATTTGTGGAAAGCTAGGAATGTGATAGCAGTGCCCCTCCCTGAGATATTTATATTGTCATTGGTGACAGGTGAGGTGCTGGAAGGCATGTGCCATTATTTAAAAAGGTGGTAAGGAAAGGCCAGGGAACAAGAGAACAGTGAGCCTGAGGTCAGTGGCAGGCAAGTTGTTGGAATGGATTCTGAGGGACAGAATTTACATGTATTTGGAAAGACGAGGAATGGTTAGGGATAGATAGCATGGCTTTGTGTGTGGGAAATTCTCTCTCTAACTTGAATGAGTTTTTTTTTGAAGATGTGACAAAGATGATTGATGAAGGCAGATTGTGAATGTTGTCTATATGGACACTGAACGATGTTCCACAAAGCAGACTGGTTAGCAAGGTTAGATAACATGAAATGTTGAGAGAACTAGCCATTTGGATACAAAACTGGCTTGAAGGTAGGAGGCAGAGGGTGGTGCAGAGGGTTGATTTGTGGACTGGAGGCCTGTGAGCAGCAGCGTGTTGCAGGAATGGATATTGGGTCCTTAAATAATTGACTTGGATGTGAATATGAGATATGGTCAGTAGGTTTACAGAAGACACCAAAATTGGAGGTGTAGTGGACAATGAAGAAGGTTAGTTCAGAATACAACAGGATCTTGACCAGATGGGCCATTGGGGCGAGGAATGGCAGACTGGGTTCAATTTAGACAAATGTAAGCTGTTGGAGTTTGGAAAGGCAAATCAGGGCAGGACTTATACACTTAATGGTAAAGTCCTTGAGAATGTTGCTGAACATAGAGACCATGGAGTGCAGGTTCATTGTTTCTTGAAAGTACAGTCATAGATAGGCAGACTAGTGAAGGTGGGGTTTGGTATGCTTATATTTATTGGTCAATGCATAGTGGGCAGTGAATACGGTTATCAAAGGTGATATCGACCAACTGGGTCAGTGGAACAAGGCATGAAATATGGACTTTAATTCAGGTATTGAGTTTTGGACTGACACAGTTAATGGTACAGCCCTGGGTAGTGTTGTCAAACAGAGACAGACCAAGGGGTGCAGTTACATTGTTCCTGGGAAGTGGCATCATAGGTGGACAGGGTGGGGAAAGCAGCATTTGGTACACTTACCATCATTGGCCAGCGCTTTGATACATGAGTTACAGATATTTGTAACATTGTCTTCAATATTTCCCTTGGACACAGGAGGCTTATAAGGGGTGACCTTATAAAGGTTTATTAAACCATGCAGGGAGTAAGAATGGTGAATAGCCAATGGTAAATGAGTCTAAAACTGGAGGGTATAAACGTGACGTGAGAGAGCAAAGATTTAAAGAAGGAGCTGAGGAGCAACATTATCCACAGAGGATGGTGCATTGACGGAATGCACTGCCAGGGCCACATGGACGACACAAGAACAATTGCAAAATGGAAACGAAATTGAGGCAGGTACATGGAGAGGGGAAGGTCTGAAGGGACATGGGCCAAACACAGGCAAATGTGACTCGTTCAGTTTTGGAAAAATGGTCAGCATTGATGACTTGGACGGAAGGTCCTGTTTTCATGCCGCATGGCCCTGTACACAGTTAAAGAGGAGGAGAATACTGAGATAAGGCATGTTGTAGACACTGAAGCAAGCTATAGCCTTAGGGAGATAGGCTGGAATGCGGTACGTATAAAATATGTGGAGGGCCTATATGGAAAGAAGGAGGTTACAGAGATAGGAACTGTTATAGGAGTTAAAAATTATTGAAGACACTGATCCACAAGACATACCATAGGTACAGTGTTGGAGAGAACACAGAACAGAAAGATCCCAGGCAGCATTCCCACCCTCTCACGGGAGGCCTGCTTTCCCCTCTGTTGTACCGATGCTCACTAAGACAGCACAGGCCTGGATTGATAACTGTGAACTCTCTATGCTGTCTCAGTGCAATGTAAGTTAAAGTAGGCGTGGTGATTGAGATAGAGGTGTGCCTGTACTGTGTTCCCCTCCAGCACTGTATCTGTGTCATGTTCTGTTAGCTGATGTTTGCAGCCCTCCCATTGCTCCCTGCTCTGTGCACTGTGAGTGATCTTACCTCACTGCAGGATTTATTGAAGGCTCCAGATCTCCCTGCCCTTTGTCTCTCTGGCTGACCAACCGTCTTCAATGTGGTGACGGACCAGACACCCAGCAGTTGGGAAGTCTATCGAGTCAGGAACTTCCTGAGTACCTACAGAAGACAGAAAAATAGACAGAATGGAAAGTTACACTGATGTAGTGAAGGTTACATGTGTAGAATGGCACTGAGTCCTACAGAGATCTGGAAAATCCCAGTCTCCATCCCTGGCCTGTGCTGTCTGGAGTGGAGAATTCTGTTTGCTCAGGATCTGGAGTAGCTGCAAGAGTGAGAGACGCTGACAGAGGCAGCAATTAGACCCACACAGTAAGGGATACCACATGGAGAGATACTGAGTGATAGCACCAGAGTGCAGGAAGGTGTCAGGATCAAACAATTGTGACAAGAGGATAGGTTTAGCTTCATGATGCACTGCTATAACTGGTCAGGAATGAGCAACCTGTGAGCAGGCGAAGTGATGGCCTAGTGGTGTTATTGCTAGGGCATGTATCGAAAACCTCAGCTAATGTTAAGGGGAGACAGGTTTGAATCCCACCGTCTGAAATGGGGGAATTTGAAATCAATAAAATCAAATATTATAATTAACAATCCATAAAAATGTATGACACCATTGCTGACTGCAACAAACCCACACACTTGTCCTATCGAGAAGGACATCTGCCCATCCTCACCTGGTCTGCACGACATACCCACAGCAAAGTATTTTCCAAATCCAAATAGAAATTGGAACAGCATGGGGATGTGGCTGAAGACAAGCAGAAAGGAACAGGGTGGGATTAGGTTTAATTGGAACTCTACATCAGCGAATTGGTTTGTGATAGGAACTTGTGGGAAAGAGTACAGAAGTTTTCTTTTCTGCATAGACAAAGTCTCTTCAATAAGGTAGCTGGATTTGTGACACAGAGATGAAAGTGATGTAGACACCAGAGAGATGTGGTTACAGGGTGAACAAAAGGTGGGTAACGCTATCAATAATGGATAACAAAGGCATTAGATAGAAAGCTGGGGGCGGGGGGTGGTCCTTAAAAATATGAACGGGCAAACAATGGTCACAAATTATCCTTAGCAGATAATGTTAAGGGTAAGGCACAAGATATTTAATAAGTACAGTTAGAGTAAGAGGATCCCCAACTAAGCAGTGGGGCCTGTTAGAAACCAAAGGGACAATCAGTGCATGGAGCCAAAGGAAGTAGGTGAGGTCTTCAATGAATACTTCCCAGCTGTATTCACACAGGAGAGACATTGTCGCCGGGGATTTCAGTTGGGATGGTAAGGTTCTGGAACATATTAAGATCAATGAGAAGGAGGCATTAAATGTATTCACGGGCAAAAAGGTGGAGAAATTCCCAGTAACAATAAAGTATATCCCAGGCTGTAATGGCAGGGAAGGGAGCAGATTGCAGGCCACATGTGAAGTGCTGAATGACTGGAGGATCGCTAATGTGGTTCCTTTGTTCAAGAGTAGCAGTGATAGGCCAGGTAACTACAGAGCAGGTAGTCCAACAGCAGGGGCAAGGGAAATTATTGGAAACAATTCTGAGAACACAATGAATCAACATTCCAAAGGACAGGAATACATTAGGGATTGTCTGTATGGATTTGGTAGAGGATTGTCCTCTGACATAGATGAGGGCAGTGCAGATGATGTGGTTTACATGGAGTTTATTAATGTCTTTGACAAGTCCCACATGGAAGGCTGGTCCCAAAGGGAAGAGCCCATGGGATCCAAGGCAAGTTGGAAAATTGGATCCACAATTGGTGGAGGGTGTCTTTCACGATTGGAAGCCTTTGCCCAGTGGGAATACCACAGGGATCTGTACAGGAACCATTGCTGGTTATTATGTACATTAATATCTCGCATGTGAAAAGAGAAGGAATCATTAGTCGGTTTGCAGATGACATGAAAAGTTAGGGTGCTGTCCACAGTGAGGGGGATGGTCTCAGGCTGTAGTCTGATATCGATCAGATGATAAACTGAGCAGAATATTGGCAGATGGAGTTTACTTCTGATCACTGTTGGAAGTTTAATAAGTGAACGATATCCATCATGAATTGTAGGTCCTCCTGGAATATTGAGGAACACATGGACCTTAGTGGACAAGACCCTGGATGTCTGAATGTCTGAAGGTGTCAGCACAAGCAGACAGGGTGGGGAAGACATCTGAACTGGGAGTAGGAGGGGGACCCATATCCTGGTGGGGAGAGTTGCTGGAGCTGCTCGAGAGGATTTAAACTCATCTGGCAGGAATGTGGGACCCATAACAGTTGTAAGGCCAGAAAGAAATTTGAGGTTGGTACAGATGTTCAAGAGAGCAATATAAATAGACAAGGCAGGCAAGAACATAGCAGGCAATGAGGGAAAATTGATGGATTAAACTGCATTTATTTCAATGCAAATGGCCGGACAGATAAGGCAGATGGACCCAGAGCATGGATGGGAACATGGGACTGGGATGTTGTAGATATTACAGAAACACAGCTAAGGGAGCAACAGGACAAGCGGCTCAATGTTCCAGACGACAGAGTCTATAGGAAGGATAGAATAGGAGGCAAAACAGGAGGAGAGCTGGTGGTTTTGATTGTGGGAAAAATCCCAGCAGTACCTAGAGGGAGTATTCATGCAGGATCGCCCAGTTAAGCGATATTGGTGGAACTGAGAAATAGAAATTGGTCATCAGTTTACTGCGGTCATACTACAGCGATAGGCAATGGGAGATGGAGGAGCAAATATGCCAGGAGATCTCAGATATCTGTTAGAATAATAGGGTTGTAATGATAGGGGATCTTAACCTTTCCAAACCTGGACTGGGATTGCTACTGAATTAAGCATTTGGATGGAAGGAATTTGTTAAGTGTGTTCTGAAAACTCCCGTCATTATGTAAATGACCCAACTGGAGAATGGGGCTAAACCTGACCTCCCCTTGGGAAACAAGGTCGGGAACGGGACTGAGGTGTTAGTGGGGGAGCCCTTTGGAAAGTCACCACAATTGTATTAGTTGAAAATAGCAATGGAAAAGGACAGATCTGGTCCACAAGCTCAAGTTATACAATGGAGCAAGATAGTATTAGACAGGAATTTTTAAAGTAGATATGGGGAGGCCACTTGCAGGTAAAATGAAGTCTCGCAAGTCGGAATATCTTAAAACCGAGATAAAAGGAGCGTTCAGCGCCAGCATGTTCCTGTTAGTGTGCAGCTCAATGCTGATAGAGTTAGAAAACACTGGCTGAGTTTCGAGGCTCTGGTCAGGAAAAAGGGGGCACATGTCAGATATAACTGGCTGACTCAAGGGAATCTCTTCAGGAGCATCAGGGCTGTAGAAATCCACTTAGCATTGAAATCAGGAATGCAAAAAGGCGACATAAGATAACTTTTTCTGCCAAAGCTAAGGAGAATTGAAAGAGATTCTACAAGTGTATTAAGAGCAAAAGAAGAGCAAGGGACAAAACCGGTATCCTCAATGATCAATGAAGCCAACGATGTGTGGAATTACAAGATCCAAAACAAATATTTCACTTTGGAACTAACTGTGAATAAACACTGGGGAGCTCAGGGAATTCAACAGTGTTTTGACCAACTACTATTGGAATACTGTGTGACATTCTGGTCTCAATGCCATCGGAAGGATGTTGTGGAACACGGAAGGGTTCAGAAGAAATGACTAAGGATGTTGTCACAGTTGGTAGGTTTGCGCTCCAGGGAAATGCTGAATAAGCTGGGGCTGAATTCACTTTAAAATCATGATGATCATTGATAGGGTCAATAGACAAGGTCTTTTCCCCAGGCTGAGGGTTTCCCAACCGACAGGACATAGCTTTACAGTGTGAGAGGAACTTTTTAAAGGGACCTAAAGGACAATTGGTTCCTGCAGAGTGTATGGAATAAGCTGTCAGAGGAAATAGTGGAGGATGATAGAAATACATTTAAAAGGCATGTGGGTGGGTGTATGAATAGGAAGGGTTTAGAGGGATATTGTCAAAATTCTGACAAATGTGACTAGATACGTCATGCAGGAGTTGGTCTGAAGGATCTGTTTCCGTGCTATACATCTCTATGACCCAATGTCTTGAAATGAGTCCACATTATAGAAAAGGAGGTGCTGGAGATTTTAAAACACAAAGATAGATAAATCCCCAGGACCTGATCAAATGTACCTCAGGACATTGTGGGAAGCTGGTGAAGACATTGTAGGGCCCCTAGCAGAGATATTTGTACCATAGAGAGCTATGTGTGACAGGCTGATAGACCGGAAGGTGGCATTGTGGATAGTGAAGAAGGTTTTCTGAGATTACAAAGGGATGCTGATGAAATGTGTGAATGGCTGAAAAACTGTAGATGGAGTTCAATCTGAATAAATGTGAGGGAATGCATTTGGTACAACAAACACGGGCAGGGCTTATACAATTAATGGTAGGACCTTCGGGAATGTTGTAGAACTCAGGGTTCAGGTACATAATCCTTTTAAGTTTGCAACATGGAGAGACAGGATGGTTAATAAAAAAAACTTGCTTACCACACTTGCTTTCATTTTTGGCTTCAGCAAACCCTTGGTCAGGTGTAGCATGATAGATTGGTTGGTATGTGTGGCTCACAAGGGATCAGGGAGAGCTAGCCAACTGGATACACAATGGGATGACAGTTGGAGACAGAGGGTGGTGGGAGAAGGTTGTTGTTCAGACTGGAGGCCTCTGACCAACAGTGAGCGTTAAGGATTGGTGCTGGGACCACTGTTGTACATCATTTACATAAACGTTTTGAGTGAAAATATACGAGTCCTTGTTATTATGTTTGTTGATACCAAGATTAGTGGAAGAGTGTACACAGAATATAGTTGTCGAAGGGGATGGTAATCAACTGGGCCAGAGGGTTAAGGAATGAAAGATAGAGTTTAATTCGGGTATTGAATTTAGTTCAGACAAACCACGGAGGACTAACACAGTTAATGGTAGGGCCCTGGGCAGTTTGTCGAACAGAGAGAGACCAAGGGGTGCAGTTACATTGTTCTTTGGAAGTGGCATCACAGGGGGACAGGGTGGGGAAAGCAACATTTGGCACACTTGTCTTCAGTGGCCAGAGTACTGAGTACATGAGTTGGAGATATTTGTAACATTGTCGTCAATATTTCCCTCAGGCAGAGGAGGCCACGGGGTGACCTTATAAAGGTTTATGAAACAATGTAGGGCCTAAGTAAGTGAATTGCCCAGGCTAGGTGAGTCCAAAGCTAGAGGCATAAACATGAGGTGACAGAGTAAGAATTTAAAGAGGGAGCTGAAGAACAATATATTCAACAAAGGATGGTGCATAGACGGAATGGACTGCCAGAGGAAATGGTGAAAACGAGTACAATTACAATATGGAAAAGACACTTGGGCAGGTACATGGAGAGGAGAAGATTAGAAGGGATATGGGCCAAACACAGGCAAACGCGACGCATTCCAATTCGTAAACCTAGGCCGAAGAGTCATGCCGCACAGAAACAGACCCTATGTCTCCAGTTGTTGGAGGAGGAGACTATCGAGACAAGGCGTGTTGTAGAGACTGAAGCACGTTACAGCGATATGGACGGTCATCTGGACTGGAGGTTTCAAATATGTGAAGTAATTGGTGAGAGGTGAGGAGATGACAGAGTTAGGAACTGTTGTAGAAGTTAGAATGATTGAAGACACTGGTCCACAAGACAAGCCATAGATACAGTTTCAGAGAAGGAATAGGGAACAGAAAGATCCCAGGCAGCATTACTACCCTCTCATGGGAGGCCTGCTTTCCCTCTGTTGTCCTGATGCTCACTAAGACAGCACATGCCTGGATTGAAAAATGGGAACTCACTATGCTGCCACAGTACAAGAAAGCTTAAAGTAAAGATGGTGCTTGAGCCTGGGGTGTGACTGTACTGTCCTCCTCCTCCAGCACTATATCTATGTCATGTCCTGTTAGCTGATGTTTGGAGCCCTCTCATTGCTCTCTGCTCTGTGCACTGTGAATGATCTTACCTGGTGGCAGGATTTATTGAAGGCTCCCGACCTCCCTGACCTTTGTTTCTGCGGCTGACTAACCATCTTCCCAACCAGCAGTTGGCAACTCTATTGAGTACCTGCAGAAGACACAGAAATAAGCAGAATGGGAAATTAGACTGATGCTGTGAGGGTTACACATGGAGAATGGCACTGAGCCCACAGAGATCTGGCCTGTGCTGCCTCATCTCTCTGGAGTGGAGAATTTTGTTGGCTCAGGATCTGGAGTAGCTGCAGGAATGAGAGATGCTGACAGAGACAGCAATTAGACCCACGCAGTGAGGGATCCCACATGGAGAGATACAGAGGGATATCACCAGAGATCAGGATCAAATAATTTTGCAGGAAGAAATGGTTTTGATTCTTGTTGCACTGGGATGCCTAACCTGTGAGCAGATGAAGTGAGAGCCTAGTGGCATTATTGTGAGGCAATTTATCCAGAAACTCAACAAAGGTTCTCTGGACACAGGTTCAAATCCCACCATTGCAAATGATTGAATGTGAATTAAATGTTTCATGTCTATAGTGAAGTAATCTAGGATGGGACTGGGATATCACAGGGATTACAGAACAACAGCTGAGGGAGGGACAGGACAGGCAGCTCAATGCCCCAGGGGACAGATGCTGCAGGAAGGACAGAAGGGGAGCTGAGAGAGGAGGAGAGCTGCTGGTTGTGATTGGGGTGAAACATCACAGCAGGGACTGAGAGAGGAGATTCCTGCGGGACCGCCCAGTGACGCTGTGTTCATGGAATTCATCAATAACAATGGGTCTTCCCTTTCCTCTGATTGTTCTACAGACCCCGATAGCCCCGCCCTCCTGCACCTTGACCTTCTCAAAATGGCGGCCCTGAGGCCCGCGCTCCCTCTTCCCTCAAACAAATGGAGTCCATGAACCCGGGGCCGCTTCCCTGATCAGAGACCGCCACCTCCTTCCCGGGCCTGGAGGGGCTTTTTCGGGTTTTTTTTAACCTGTATCCGGGACTTGTGAATTCTCTCCGCTCCGTTCTCCCAGCGAGGCTCCCACACCCCTGCTCTAGCGCCGCTCTCTGAAGCCGATCGCAGCCGCTGCCGGAGAAAACAGCTTCGTGTCTCTCTCTGTCCTGATCAGTGTGACACTGCGCATGTCCTACATAGGAACCAAACTGCGCGTGCGTCTGAGGTTATCGGTGTTTATAGAGAATATTCATAACTGCACAGAATCATGGGTGACATACACATCATTAACAATTGTTCTATCGAGATAGAGACATATAGATGTCTAGCACGCAAGTAGATTGTTCAGTCCAACTTAACCATACCGGCCAGGTATTTAAATTACCAGTCGTTCTGGGAGTTTGATAAGAAGTTTCTTACTCGAGTTGTGCAAATCGATTGAAAATATGTACGTTATCAGATTTACTTCTCAACTATTCCTTAAAATCTCACATTGATTCATGAGAGAGGTTTAATCCTCCACGATGTAGTGAGAACGATGAATCCTGCAAAACAGTTTGCTTTCTGACCAATCCTGAAGCGTTCCCTCCCGAGAATGTTTTGGCCCCACTCCTCACTCACTGGTTGGAGGACCGGCTGCTGCTTGGTCCTCCAGTTCCGCCCCTCCTATTTGCAGAGTTGATTCGGGCGTGACTCAGCAGCTAAGCACCAGAAATATTCAGGGACAGGGGAAGTTAGAGTCGATGTTTTGTGATGCGATGAAAATATCCCGAATCTTGGAGCAGGAGGCTTGGGTTCAATTCACAGCTAGTGCAGGTGTGTCAAATAACAACTTTGAACAGGTTCATTTGGAAAAACAAGGGGAGTCAGAAACAGAGTAAAACAATAGAAAATGCATACAATGTGGTGGGGCTCTCAATGCTTAGATGATTTTGGTCTTTACCAAGTGTTTCAGGGCCCCAATGGGTCCCAGTACAGACCGTTCCACTCTAATTGTGAACAGCCAGATACCACGATTGTGGGGCAAAGTGTTGTGGTAGGATACAGAGGTGTTTTTCTGGAACTCCCTCGGATTTGGAGGTGAAAATAGGTGAGAAGGAGCAGGGTTTTGTATGGAGTTACCTGTTCCCCTCCAGTTGCATTATTTTATTATTGCCCTGACTCTACATCGTACATGTTTGGTAGAGATCAGTGACATTTCGTATGCCCACGATACAAGATCTGTCACTCTGTTTAAGACAGCAGAAATCTCTTGTAGCACAATAGTCATAGAACAATATAGAGCAGAACAGGCCCTTCAGTCCTTGATGTCGCACCGACCTGTGAACTGTTCTCAGCTCGTCACCCTACACTATCCTAAAATCACCCATGTTCTTATCTGAGGATTGCTTTAATCTTACTGATGTGGCGGAGTTGTCTACATTAGCAGGTAGTACATTCCACGCCCTTACCACTCTCTGAGTAAAGAACCTGCCTCTGACCTCTGTCTTGAATCTATCACTCCACATTTGTAGTTTTGCCCCCTCATGCACTCTGACGTCATCATCCTAGAAAAAGACTTCCACTGCCTACCCTATCTAAGCTCTGATCATCTTGTATGTTTCTATCAAATACCCTCTTAGCCGCCTTCTTGCCAAGGAGAACAAGTTCAAGTCTCTCAGCCTTTCCTCATAAGACCTTCCCTCCAGACTAGGCAAAATCCTGGTTAATCTCCTCTTCACCTTTTCCAATTCCTCCTGTCCTTCCCGAAATATGGGCACCAGAACTGCACACAATATTCCAAGTATGGCTGCACCAGCGTTTTGTGTAGTTGCAGCATGATATTGTGGCTCCGGAACTCAATTCCTCTACAAATAAAACCTAACACGCCGTATGCCTTCTTAACAGTTGTATCCACCCGGGTGGCAACTTTCAGGGATCCATGTACATGGACTCCAACATCCTTCTGCACGTTCACGCTGCCGAGAATCTTTCCATTGACCCAGTACTCTGCCTTTCTGTTATTCTTCTCAAAGTGCATCACCTCACATTTAACTGCATTGAACTCCATTTGCCACTTCTCAGCCCAATTTTGCAATTTATCCAAATCCCCCTGCAACCTGCAACATTCTTCCACACTGTCCTCTACTCCACCGACTTTAGTGTCGTCGGCAAATTTACTAATCTATCCACCTATGCATGCGTCTAAGTCATTTATAAAAATGACCAACAGCAGTGGTCCCAAAACAGATCTTTGTGGCACACCACTAGTAACTGGACTCCAGTTAAATATTTTCCATCAATCACCACTCGCTGCCTTCTTTTACAAAGCCAGTTTCTAATCCAAACTGTGAAATCGCCCTCAAGTCCATGCCTTTGCATTTTCTCCAACAGCGTACCATATGTAACCTTATCAAAGGCTTTACTGAAGTCCATGTATACCACATCAACCACCCTACCCTCATCTACATGCTTGGTTACCTCCTCAAAAAATTCAGTGAGGTTTGCGAGACACGACCTGCCCTTGACGAAACCATGTTGATTATCTAAAATAAAACTGTTGTTTGCAAGATGATTAAAAATCTTATCTCTTATAATCCATTCCAAAACCTTTTCATGTAACACATGTAAGGCTCACTGGTGTATAATTACCTGGGTCATCTCTACTGCCCTTCTTGTACAAAGGCACAACATTTGGAATTCTCCAGTCCTCCGGAACCAAACCTGTAGACAATGACGACTCAAATATCAAAGCCAAAGGCTCTGCTATCTCTTCCCTAGCTTCCCAGAGAATCCTCTGATAAATCCCATCCAACCCAGGGGACGTGTAAACTTTCACTCCTTCTAGAATTGATAATACCTGTTTTGAACTAATCTCGATCCTTTCTAGTCTAATATCTCGTACCTCACTCTTCTCTTCTACAATATTCTCCTTCTCCTGAGTGCAAATTGATGAGAAATATTTATTTAGCACCTCTCTGATCTCCACAGGGTACACACTCAACTTCCCACTTCTGTCTTTAATTGGACCTATTCCTACCCTAATCATCCTTTTATTCCTCACATACCTATAGAAAGTTATAGGGTTCTCCTTGATTCTATTTGCTAAAGACTGCTCGAGTCCTCTCTTTGCTCTTCTTAACTCTCTTTAAATCCTTCCCAGCTGATCTGTAACTCTCCACCTCCCCATCTGAACCATCTTGCCTCATCAACACATAAGCCTCCTCCTTCTTCGTAACAAGAGATGCAATTTCTGTCGTAAACCCCGGTTCCCTTACCTTACCACTTCCTCCCTGCCTGACAGGGATATACCTATGAAGGACACGCAATATTTGTTCCTTAAACCAGCTCCATATTTCCATTGTCTGCATTCCCTGCATTTTGCTACCCCATTCCATGCATCCTAATTCCTGCCTAATCGCATTATAATTCCCTTGCCCATTGATAACTCTTGCCCTGTGGCATGTACCTATCTCTTTCCATCGCTAAACTAAACGTATGTGAATTATGGTCACTCTCTCCAAAGTGCTCACCAGAACTAAATCAAACACCTGGACTGGTTCATTACCAAGCAGCAGATCCAATGTGGCCTCCCCTCTTGTCGGCCCTTCACCATACTGTGGCCAGAAACCCTCCTGTACACACTGGATGAAAACTGATCCATCTGACGTACGAGAGTTATAGCATTTCCAGTCAATGTTGGGGAAGTTAAAGTCCACCATAATGACCACCCTACCCAGAAGAAGTTTGCTAATCCTCTCTTCCACTACCCTGCAACTCTGTGGAGGCCTATAAAAAACTCCAAGCAATGTGACCTCTCCTCCCCTGTTTCTAACCTCAGCCCACACTACCTTAGGAGACGAGTCCTCATCAAAAGTTCTCTCAGCCACTGTTATACTATCCTCGACTAACATGACATGCAAAGACCCATTGCATTGCTTCAAACTCCATGAGACAGCCATACTCTCTGTGACAGACAGACTCAGTCTGGAACCTCCTCTGTCCTTAAGACCTTATACACTGCCTGCGCTCCTCCATTTCCCTTTTGCATGTTCACTTTCCAACCCACCCCACATGCATCACTCCACAATTGGAGCTGTCAAGAGCAGAAGTATGTGGAATAGCCTCCCTAACCTTCTCTATTCTCCTTTAAGATGTATTTTAAAATCATTCTCTTTAATCAATGTTTTAATCATCCATGAAGCACCTGAGGAGATTTGCCATTGTGAAAGATTCCATATAATGCAAGTAGTTGTTGTTATTGCCGTATATGAGGGAAAAAAGAACAGGAATGATGCATTCAAAATTCTAAAAAGGAAGTCACTGATAGGCATAGTGTGTCGGCCACCAAATAATAACATCACATTGGGATGGGCAATACACAAAGAAATAATTAATGCCTGTAAAAATGGGACGCTTATTATCGTGGGTGATTTTAATCTAAATGAAGATTGGTCGAACCAGCTCAGTCAGGGTAGCCTTGAGGAGTTCATTACTTGTATCCATGATAGTTCCATTTCATACTGGTCAAATAAAAACTAACAAGGGAGCAAGCTATCCAAGATCTGGCCCCTGTGCAATGAGACAGGAATAATTAATCACCGCAGAGTTCGGGATCCTCTTGGAAGAAGTGATCACTGTATGGTTGAATTAGAATACATATGGAGAGTGTGAAGATAAAATCTGATACCTGGGTCTTGTGCTTGAACACGGGGAACTAAAATAGAATGAGAGAGAACCTGGATAAAGTAGACTGGAAACAAAACTTTATGGTGGGAAGTTGATGAGCAGTGGAAGATTTTCAAAGACATTTTATAAAGTGCTCAGCAAAGGTATATTCCAGTGAAAAGGAAGGACTGTAAGAAAAGCCATACTCAGCAATGGGTATCCAAGGAAAGTGATCAAATTGAAAGAGAAGGCATACAAAGTGGCCAAAAACAGCATGAAACTAGAACTGAAAACCTTTAAAAGGTCAACCGAAAGTCACAAAAAGCTATAAAGAAAAGTAAGATACAACATGAGAAAAATAAACTAGCACAGACTGTAAAGACAGAGAGCAATAGTCTATATAAATATTCAAAGTTTGTTATATATATATATATATATATAATATAAAAAACAGAAAAAAATGGCTAAAGTAAATGTTGGTCCTCTGGAAAATGAGAAGGAACATTTAATTATGGGATATCACAGTGGAGGATATTAATATCTTGTCAGTAATTAACAAAGGGACAAAGGTAGGTGAGGATTTGGAAACTATCATTATTATGGAACAGGTAGTTTAAGACTGTTTGGAGGTAATTGAGCTAATGATAGAAAAGTCTCCTGACCCTGATGGAATGCATCTCAGGGTACTAAAAGAGATGCCAGGAAAAATAGCAAATGCACTGGCAGTAATTTTCCAAAATTCACTGGACTCTGTGGCAGTGCCAGCAGATTGGAAAGCAGCAAAACACTTTTAAAAAGGAGGTGGTCAAAAAGTGGGTTTTATTCCCTGTCGTGGGAAAGATGCTTGGACCTATTATCAAGGAAGAAATAGCAGGGAATCTCGATAGAAATTGTTCCATTGGACAGACACAGCATGGATTCATGAATGGCAGGTCATGCTTGACAAATCTTTTGGAATTCTATGAAGACATTTCGAGAAAGGTGGACAATGGGGACCCAGTGGATGCAGTGTACCTGGATTTCCAAAAGTCCATCAACAAGATGCTGCACAAGAGGTTGTTGCATGATATAAGGGTGCATGGTATTAGGGGTAGAGTATTAGCATGGATAGTAGATTGGTTGACTAATAGGAAGTAAAGTGTGGAGATAACTGAATATTATTCTGGCTGGCAATCAGTGACAAGTAGTGTGCCTTAGGGATCGGTGTTGGGACTGCAATTATTTACAATTTATGCAGATGATTTGGATTTGGGACCATACGTAGGGTGTGGAAGTTTGCATATGGCACTAAGATGGTTAGCAGAACACAGTGTGCGGAGGACTGTGAAACTTTGCAGAGAAACATATATACATTGGGTGAGTGGGTAATGGTCTGTTAAATGAAATAGAATGTTTGCCAATGTAAAGTTACACTCTTTGGTTGGAGTAACATAAAAAAAATTGCTTGAATGTTAAAAAGTTGCATCATTTGCTATACAGAGGGACCCGAGTATCATTCTGCATGAAGGTTGGTCACCAGGTACAACAATCAATTCAGAAAGCAAATGGATTTTGTCCTTCTTTGCTGAAGGGGTTGTGTTTAAAAGCAGAGGTTATGTTCCAGCTGTATTTGGGTGCTTGTGAGGCCACGCCTGGAGTACTCCATGTAGTTTTTATCTCCTTAGTTGAGAAAGGATGTACTGGCACGAGAGGGGGTGCAGAGGAGGTTAACCAGGTTGATTCCGGAGTTGAGGGGGTTGGCTTAACAGAGACTGAGTAGATTGGGATTATATTCGTTGGAATTCAGAAGAATGGAAACATATAAAATAATGAATGGAATGGATAAAATAGAAGTAGAGAGTTGTTTCTACTGGCAAGTGAAGCAAGGACAAGAGGGCATCACCACAAGACTAGAGGCAGCAAACTTAAGACTGAATTGAGAAGGAACTTCTTGACCTCTCTGGAATTCATTGCCCAGGGAAGTAGTTGATGCTAGTTCAGGAAACGCTTTTAAAGTTAAGTTAGATTTTGAAAAAAATAAATAATTAATTAAGGGACAAGGTGAAAACATGGGTAAATGGTTCTGCATCCACGAAATGGTCAGCCATGATCTTATTGAATAGTAGCGCAAGCTCAAAGGGCAGGATGGCCTTCTCCTGTTCCTAGTTCTTATGTTATACATTCCTCCCTCACTCGTGACTTGGCGGTGTTGGTGTTGGATTGGGATGGACAAAACTAAAATTCAAGAACACCAACTCATTGGTCAACACATTTTTCTGGGAGCACTAGCTTTGTTGTTTCTTCACCAGGTGGTTTTGAGATGGTGTCGTGTCATTTATAACTTTTGTCCCTCACTCTTGTAACTAATGAACAGCTACAAAAGCCGCGAAGCAGTGCGCATGCTCCAGCCAACAATGGGCCCCGGGGATTGATGTCAGCGGCGGACCAATGGAAAGGCAGGGACAGAGCTGGAGGACCTGGCCGGGCAGTTATTCCTCAGACCAATCAGACTGAATGAGGGGCGGGATTAGACGTGATCATGCTCGAGGTCGGTGCGGCATGTGTGGGCGGAGAGCTGTCGGTCAGGAAAGAAATAAACAGCCGGAGGCGGGGGGAGAGACATGGTGCTGGTCTGGGCTGAGAGATTTCACAGACATTTGGTGCATATCGGAAAATACAAATTTGAAACTTCGTCCCATTTTTGCAGTAAACAGGAAAATGCCTCATCTCGCGATTGACCCGAGTAAGCGCCGCCATCTTTATTCGGGGCAACGATTCACTGGACACGTGCAGCCGCCAGCTTTGTAGGAGGCAAAGTTCAGAGGGGAGTATGTGCAGCTCTCCCTTATAGAGAGTCATTGGGCAGGATTTACACAGAGCACATTCACACCCAGAGAAATGGATTTTTTATTTCTGGATTTGTTTCGTTATTCATTTAATTGATTTGGATACGGATAGAGGCGGTACAGTTAGTAAGTTTGCAGGTGACACCAAAATTGTCGATATTGTGGTCAGTGATAAAGGTTGTCTCAGAATACAATGGGCTGGGGAGTGGCAGATAGGGTTTAATTTAGATAAATGTGAGGTGCTGCATTTTAGAAAAGCAAATCAGAGCAGGACTGACACTAAATTGTAAGTCCTGGGAGAGTCTTGCTGAACAAAGAGACGTTGGAATGCAGGTTCATAGTTTCTTGAAAGTAGAGTCACAGGTAGATAGGACGTGAAGAAGGCATTTGGTATGCTTCCCTTTATTGGTGAGAGCATAGAGTAAAGGAGCTGGACAGGACATTGGTTAGGCCACGTTTGGAATATTGTGTGCAATTCTGGTCTCCCTCTTATCAGAAGGAGGCACTGAAACGTGAAAGGTTTGAGAATTGATTTTCAAGGATGTTGCCAGGGTTGGAGGATTTGAGTTGCAAGGAGAGGCATAATAAGCTGGGGCCATTTTCCCTGGAGTGTCATAGGCTGAGGTGTGATATTATAGAGGTTTATAAAATCAGGAGGGGCATGGATAGCGTAAATAGACGAGGTGTTTACTTTGAGTTGGTGGAGCCCAGAACGAGAAGATACAGGTTTAACGTGAGAGGGGAAAATTCAAAAGGGAACTAAAGGGCAACTAAAATAGTTATATTTAAATAGGATTTGAATAGGAAGAGTTCAGAGGGATGGCCAAGTGCTGGTAAATGGGAATAGATTCGGTTAGAGTATCACTTGGCATGGACGGTTGGACGGAAGAGTCTGTTTCGGTGCTAGTCATCTCTGACTGTGGGATCATAAAAGTGAACACGGCTCTGATTCCCCTCTGGTCTCCTTGATTTCCACTTGTTCATTATCTAGCTTCCTCAGTCTCTCATGAATGTATTTTTGCTCTGTTTAGTAATTTACTATTACGTTCACAGACCCTTTTGTAAATGAATTGTACACTGCTGCCCGGCTCCTGACCAGATCCTGCTCATTATCAAGTTTTTTTTTCCCACAATATCTTTTACAGTCAAGAATTCTTTTTTTCCAAATAAGCGAGTGTATTTTCCTTCTATTTCTGACAGTCAAATTCTGCACCATTTTCATTCCCTATAATTCATATTGCACTCCCTGAAACATCGTGTGTATTTCTCCTTCCACGGACACCAGTGATCAATGCCAAAGTCATGGTGCCTGTGGAGAGTGTAATGTTTGACTTCCTTGTACGTTTGCAGTTTTTATGATGAAGGTGCTCCCACAACGTGGTTGGGTAAGAGACATAACAGTTTATTCACTCAGCTATAGTGAAGAGTAGAAAAAGTCTGTACAAATCAACATGTTTTTAATTTCACAAAAATATTAGAGAACTTTTGACATAAGAACCAGAGATGGAGAATATTCTGTCAGGTGATCACAACCATTGCCAAATAATCCGTTTATCAGGAATACCTTAAAGGGAGAAAGCAGATCTTAGAGGGTTAGGGTGGGAATTCCAGACCGTACTGCCTTGGAAGCTATAGAAACAGTCACACAGGTGAACTCAAAAATAAAAACATCGTTGCACATCTGAACTAAAATGAGTTATTAAGATATGAAAGGGGGTGTGTGTGCAGGGAGATAGGAATGATTACAGCCAGGAATTAAATCAAGGGTGTGAAAGTAAATGGTTGTTGCTTATAATTGGGAGCCTTTTGGTGGATCAGCAAGTTCTGGTACAAGTGAGCACTTGGGCCGTAGAGTTCTCAATGTTCTTGAGATTAACGGGACGGTGAATGTGGGATGCTGGCCAGGAATGGGTTTAGATATTCATATCTAGAGTTAACAAAATGAATGAATGAGAGTTTCAGCAAATGAGCTGAGAATGTGGTGAGGTCAGATAGTGGTCTTGGAATGGGACTGGGCTATCACCCTCGCCTCACCTCCGGAATTCATCTGTTTGTCAGTTTGTGAATCATGTCTGAAATAAGATCAGGATATGAGTGGCCCTGGCAGAACCCAAACTGGGCGTCACAGAAGGCTATTGCTGAGCAGCTGCTTGACAGCATTGTTGATGACACCTTCCACCACTTCACTGCTGAGCGAGTGTGAATGCATGGAGGGAAATTGGCTGAGTTGGCACTGCCCTGTTTTTTTGTGTTGAACATCCATAGGCAATGTTCCACAATGTCGATCGATCCCAGTGCTGAAGCAGTACTTGTCTTGGTGGGCAGCAATTTCTGTAGCACAGCCATCAGTGTTATTTGCCACGATGTTGGCAGGGCCCATAGCCTTTACACTACTTGTCCATTTCTTGATCTGATTTAAGTTTTCAAACAATTCGATTCACATTTGTGATGTCAGGGACCAATGTAGAAAGCTCATCCATTTGGCACTGCTCGCTGAAGATTGCTGCAAATGCTGTTGTCTTGTCTGTTGCATGAATATGTAAGACCCTTCCATCAGTAAGGATGGGGATATCTGTGATGCTTCCTGCAGTGAGTTGTTTGATTTTCCATCACCATTCCTGACTAGGTGTGGCAGAACTGCAGAGCTCAGATCTGATCCATTGGTTGTTGGATCATTTAGTTCTATTTGGTGTTTCTTGCACTGTTTAGCATGTAGGTTTGGAAGCTGCACAAGGTTGGCACTTCAATGTTAGCTATGCCTGGTACTATTCCTTGTTTCCTGTTCCTTGGATGCTGCCTAACCTGCTGTGCTTTAACCAGCAACACATTTTCAGCACTGTTCCTGACACGCCCACCTGAATTCTCCATTGAACAAGGATTGATCCCCTGGCTTGATGTTATTGGTGGAGTGGGGGATATACCAGGCCATAAGATTTCAGATTGCGCTGGAGTACAGTTCTGTTGCTGTCGGCCCACAGTGAGGCAGAAGTTGCAGTGTCAAGAGGGCTGATTGTGTGGTTGTATTTTCCAGTGCATTAGTAGATGTCATGTGGTCCATCCAGTTTCATTCCTTTGTTGAGACTGTGCAGTGATTAATAAAATGAGTGATTGGGCGGGCCCCTGTCAGGAATGCAACTTTTACAACCAGGTTTTGTGATAGTTTCATTTCTTTCATGTGTCAATCATGGTATTCGAACAGCTAAAAGACTCAACAGACAATCAAGGTATTTTTCAATGTATAATTTCAGTACATTACACTGTAAATTTTTGCTATAAATTCTGTGCCTTAGAATTGTGCCCTCCACAATCACCTGATGAAGGAGCGGCGCTCCGATAGCTAGTGTGCTTCCAATTAAACCTGTTGGACTATAACCTGGTGTTGTGTGATTCTTAACTTAGACAATTACAGCACTACTAACAGGACTGCATGTAAACAGACTCAGTCCAGTTAATCAATACATTCGGAAGGATTTCCTCCAAGTTTGATGACGCAATATTAGTCAAAAGCGTCAACTTCAACCTGCAATGTTGCTCTTAACAAAAACTTCAGTCTGACACAAAGCTCCCCACCCCACTGCAATGTGGTAACCGGGCCCGGCCCAGGAACTGGAACTGGGACATTTGTGGACTGTAATCTCAAAGGAAGTGAACAAACACAATTCTGACAGATTCGTTCTCAAAGATGAGTAGCAGGTTTGAGACACGGCAGATGGTATATCTTCTTAGCTGAATTGCATTTCTTATTTACAGAAGTGTTTTGCAAAGTATAAAGAATTATGTTTTTTTCCCATGGTTGGGGAGTTTTATCCCAGTTGATCGCAAGTCAAATCATAGGATCTATAACAAAACAATAAACTGCAGGAACTGGAGATCTGTACCTCAGAAACAAAGTGCTGTTACTTAGATTAGATTACTTACAGTGTGGAAACAGGCCCTTCGGCCCAACAAGTCCACACTGACCCGCCAAAGCGCAACCCACCCATACCCCTACATTTACCCCTTACCTAACACTACGGGCAATTTAGCATGGCCAATTCACCTGACCTGCACATCTTTGGACTGTGGGAGGAAACCGGAGCACGGGGAGAACGTGCAAACTCCACACAGTCAGTCGCCTGAGTCGGGAATTGAACCCGGGTCTCTGGTGCTGTGAGTCAGCAGTACTAACCACTGTGCCACCGTGCCGCCCACAATGTTACATTTCAAGTTCACTGACTCTTCGTCTGAACAGACAAAAGGTCACTGGACTTGGAACTTACAATGTTTTATTCCCCTCAGAGATGTTGCTGGACCTGCAGTTCTCCAGTACTGTGCTTTCTATATTGAACTTCAGTGTTTTTCTGATCTGGTTTGTAAATAATCTCCAAAGGTGAAAGGTTCATTGCAAACATGAGCATAGTTTCCACACTAAAGTTACACAAGCACGCCTCAGTTTAAAAACAAGATTTAACTCAAAGTAACATTCCATCTCAAAATTAGCCAAGTTACACCAGTAATAAAGCTCATCCACCCAATGGGGCACTTCAGCACAAAATCTTGCAGTGTTGCACACAGCCACCTTTACCAAAGAATGATTACATGTCACAAAATTGAAGGCCAAGTGCATGTCTCTTTAAAGGAGCTGAAGTCAAACTCTCAATTTTTGGAAGGCTTTTTGATCAAACCTGATTGAACATTTAAATCTCAGAGCATAATCTTTGCTTTTTTAAACAAAGATTGTGGGTAACATGCCACATCTTGCTAAAGGTTCAGTTCGGTCTGATACATAGAGCCAAAGGTCAAGCAAACATCACACCTTCCATTCACTTCTACAAAGGGCTGACATCACATTTCTTCAGGATTTAAAGAATTTGATAAATTGTTTGTAAAATCATTTGACACATTAAAGAACTGGACAATAAATGTCACTGTGTGCAATAAGAGTGAAGCCTGTGACAGCAGATTTAGCTTTGGAGGGCAGTGTGTGTGCTTTCTAAATTCTGGGAGCACTTTGGGAGACTGCTCCCCGATGGTGAGAGTGAGCATACCTGGAATGCACTGTTTAGATCTGGGAATCCTTGGGAGACGACCTGTGGGTTCAATAGTACTTGGCTTATGTTGTTGGTGTACAGTAAGCAATTCATAAAGTTACTTATGTATTGCTGTTGACTACCTGAATGGTATTCAAATCTGCCAGGTTGCCTTCAAAAGTGTGAATGCATCTATTGTAAATATTTGGAATATTCCAGAACTGCCCAGTGCTTGGCAAATTCAGGGAGGACAAAAATCACTGAGTAATTTGAAATAAAGAATCCAAGAAGATGTAACCACTGAAGTATTCAATTCAAATAGTTAAATGGAGTGCTCACATTTAAAATACCTGTTATCCATGGGAATAGATGGACTGACAGAATTGGGACCAAATTCCTTGCTGGGGAGTGTGAAATGTGCCTTGACAAAGTCACCTGCATTTACCAACAATAATTTGGCAAGCTCGGAAATTTAAAAAACAATACGAGCTTCATTGCTGCTCCAGTCGGGTCCCAAGCTCTGTGAAAACAATAACCATGTTCAGGTTTATTGCATACACTCTGAAACACGTATTCCTTCTCCAGATCCTGCAAGTTTCCCCAATGAGCACAGTCCTTCCAAATGGTGTTGCTAAATTTGGCCAACTCATTTCTATCCTAGCCTCTATAGCCTGAAGAGTGACCAGAAGCAATTACTCCCCATATGTGGGAACATTACCTACGAGGATGTTTTCCTTCAGAACTGACTTCCATATATTGTGCCAGAACAGATAAAAAGCTTGTTATCTTTTATAGAGCAATGATTCAGTGGGCGTAAAACACTAACCTTTTCTTGCTTAATAATCGAGCTGCCTAAATTTTAAAAAT
This sequence comes from Hemiscyllium ocellatum, assembly GCF_020745735.1. Classification (NCBI taxonomy): domain Eukaryota; kingdom Metazoa; phylum Chordata; class Chondrichthyes; order Orectolobiformes; family Hemiscylliidae; genus Hemiscyllium; species Hemiscyllium ocellatum. Next base: position 435,198 of record NW_026867800.1, read on the forward strand.
GAACACTTCTTAATATTTCACTCGATCCTAACGAAATATTTTGTGTAAAACAAATCACATGATACATAGTTATTCAGAGAACAAAGCAAGTTTGTTCATTGAAGAATCCAGAGGAAAAGGTGATGAAACAATGTGAGTTTGATATACCTCAGTCATCATTTCAAGTGCATTCTCTGCATAAATTCTCCTTTTCCTCCTCGAAGTATTCAACTTCTTGAATAACTGAGAGAATGAAGTCACAGTTGTACAATACATAAATCAGACCCTTCAGTCAAATTTGCCCATGCTGACCAGATATTCAAAATTAATCTCGTCCCATTTGCCAGCATTTGTTCCATATCTATCTTAAACCCTTTCTACTGATTATCAGTTTATTTTACTTTATCAGCACTTGAAATACTGACTTTTTTTTCTCCCAACATTGGTTAAAGAAGTCATAAGTTCATTCATCCAAGTTAATTTTGTAATCTTTCACAAAGAAACAAGTGAGAACAACATATAGCTGAGTGCAAACCAAAATACTGCAGCTGTGTGATATCTGGGAACACACTAAAGGTGAGACACTGATACTTTGGTGTAACCTGCAGTCTGGCCAAATTGCAGCAAAAAGCTGTTCAATTTTATCTGCAAACTATTGAATAAAATCCTCCTTGCACATTAATGAGGCAGCATTTTGGGGTGTCATTTTTAAAATATATTATTTTCAAAGTTACTCACAATTAAGAGTGATCACTTGGTGCTGTCTGCATAACACAGTATGAAAAGGAATTAACAGTAAAAAACATTATAACCCAAATTCAGAGTCATAAATTCATTGATGTTGCATGGGTCCAGCATTTATAAGTAATCAATTTTTAAAAATAAATACATATACGTTTACTAACTATATTGGAGTACAGTCAAGTTTCTTACTGAACAGTGACAGGATTGGACAGAGTCCGCATGGATTTAAGAGAGGGGAATCATACTTAGCAAATCTACTGAAAGAATCTACAGAGTCGAATATTGAAGTAAGAAATAGCAGGACACGAAGACAAGCTTATCATTAAACATGGTCAACTGGGTTTTGTGAAAGAGAAACTATATTTGACAAATTTGAGACAGTTCATTGAGGAGATAACAAGCAGGGCTGATAAAGGGCAATCCCATGATATTCTCTATTTGGAATTTAAAAATGCAAATGATAAGGTGCTACATAAAAGTTAATTGCACAATTGAGGAGCTCATGGTATTGGGGTAATGTATTAGCATGGATTGAGGATTGGTTATCCACACTGGGGCTGTTGCTGAGTCCTCACTTGCAGTGCTGTATACAATATTAGCTTCCATATTTAATAAAGGATAAACCAACATGGGAGACCATTCAAAAAAGATTCACTTAGCTGCTTCGAGGATGAAAGGGTTGACCTATCAAGAATAGATAAGCAGGGGTGATCTTATGGAAACCAGATTCTGAGGAGCTTGACAGGGTAGATGTTGACTAGATCTTCCAGCACCAATGAAGTCTCAAACAAGGGAACATTCATTTTAGAAAAAGTAAAGATTTTTTTCTCTCAGTGAATGGCTAGAATTTTCTCACCCAAACTTTTGTGGAAGTTAAATGTGGGAGGGGAATGGTTGGGTTACTCTTCGGAGGGTTGTTCTGGCTTGTTGGGCTGAAAGGCCTGTTTCCACACAGTAGGGAATGTATGATTCTATTTTAAAAGAGGGCAGATAGATTTTTGAAATATTGAGCAGTTGAGGGCTATGCGGATCAAGCATAAAAGTAGGTGTTGAGGCCTGGGTTGGCCCAGCCATGATCTGATAGAATGGGGGAACAAGCTGAAAGGGATGAATTGCCTACGCCTGCTCCGATTCCTTGAGGCTTCAATTCATGTTTTTGTTGTTTCCAAAGAAGAGCGTAATACAATGTGCTAAAGATCTCAGATGTTGTGAAAATGGGGTGTTTATGTACTGATTCAGATAGCATTGAATCATCAGTCACAGCTATACAGTCATGAGTAGGAAGGCAATGCCCTCCATGAATAAAGGAAATCTACTGCAGAGCTCACGCAAAGGGAATTCTTACCCTCAGCAAACTCTCAACCCACCCTACCTCTTGCAAAAATGCCATCCCGTTTTACAATTCCTGCGCCTCTGACGTATCTGCTCCTAGGAGGACCAGTTCCACCAGAGAACAAACCAGATGGCCTCCTTCTTTAGAGACCGCAATTTCCCTTCCCTAGTGGTTAAAAATGCCCTCCAACACATCTCGTCCACATTCTTCACCTCCGCCCTCCAGACCCCACCCCTCCAACAGTAACAAGGACAGAACGCCCCTGGGGCTCACCTTCCACCCTATAAACCTTCGCATAAACCAAATCATCCACCGACATTTCTCCCACCTCCAAAAAGACCCCACCACCAGGGATATATTTCCCTCCACACCCCTTCCCGCCTTCCACAAAGACCGTTCCCTCCGTGACTACCCAGTCAGGTCCACGCCCCTCTAGAACCCACCCTCCCATCCTGGCACTTTACCCTGCCACCGCAGGAACTGTAAAACCTGTGCCCTCACCTCCTCCCTCACCTCTAACCAAGGTCCGAAAGCAGCTTTCCACTTCCATCAAAGTTTTACCAGCACATCCACTAATTTCATTTATTGTATCCGTTGCTCCCGTTGTGGTCTCCTCTACATTGGGGAGACTGGGGGGCGCCTCCGAGCAGAGCGCTTCAGGGAACATCTCCAGGACACCCACACCAATCAACCACACCACCCTGTGGCCCAACATTTCAACTCCCCCTCCCACTCTGCCGAGGACATGGAGGTCCTGGGCCTCCTTCACCACCGCTCCCTCACCACCAGATGCCTGGAGGAAGATCGCCTCATCTTCCGCCTCAGAACACTTCAACCCCAGGGTATCAATGTGGACTTCAACAGTTTCCTCATTTCCCCTTCCCCCACCTCACCCTAGTTCAAACTTCCAGCTCAGCACTGTCCCCATGACTTGGCCGGACTTGCCCTACCTGCCTATCTTCTTTTCCACCTATCCACTCCACCCTCTCCTCCCTGACCTGTCACCTTCATCCCCTCCCACTCACCCATTGGACTCTATGCTACTTTCTCCCCACCCTCCTCTCGCTTATCTCTCCACGCTTCAGGCTCACTGCCTTTATTCCTGATGAAGGGCTTTTGCCCGAAACGTCGATTTCTCTGCACTTTGGATGCTGCATGAACTGCTGTGCTCTTCCAGCACCACTGATCCAGAATCTGGTTTCCAGTATCTGCAGTCATTGTTTTTACCTCCCATCACATGACCCAACATCGCAGCAAAAGCAGGACACACTGCGCATGCTCCAGCCAACAGTGACCCCCCCCTGGGTGATTGATGTCAGCACCGGACCAATGAAAGGACGGTGGGCGGAGCTGGAGGACCTAGCGGGAGGTTAGTCCTCCAACCAATCACAGTGAACGAAGGGCGGGGCTAACGTAAACCATGTGATCACCTCGCGCCCGACGCAGAGTCGCTGTAATGAATGCTCGGGAAGTTTTGGAGAGAATGGAGACGGTAAGGAAAGAAATAAACAGGGAAACGGGAGAAAAGCTGTGTTGCTATGAGCAGAGAGATTTTACAAACAAATTTGAACGTCTCAGTCCTGTGTTTGCAGTAAACGGGGAATGGCCTCCACGCGGCTGCAGGGCTGAGTGAGAGCCGCCATCTTTATTCGGGACAACGATTCACTGGACACGTGCGCGGCCGCCATCTTTGTAGGGGGCAAGGTGCAGCCAGGCGCATGTGCAGCCTTTCTCTGGTATAGAGTCATTGTGATGACAGCAGCCAATCCTGCTCTGATTCACCTCTGGGCTCCCTCAGGACCACTTTGTCAATGTCTAGCCTCCTCAGTCTCGAACCATTTGTGTATTTTTCATCTGTTTAGTATTATATTATTACTTTTATTGACCCTTTGTAAATGAGTTTTTCACTGTGGCCCAGCCCCTGACCATGTGCTGCTCTATTATCAGATTACTTTTTTCCTGAATATTTTTGACAGTCAAGAATTCCTTTTTCCAATAAGCAAGTGTATTTTTCTTTCATTTCTGACTATCAAATTCTGAACCATTTTCATTCCCTGTAATTCATTTTGCACTCCCTGAAACATCAACTGTGTTTCTCCTTCCACAGATCCCAGTGATTAATGCCAAAGCCCTGTTGCCTGGGGAGAGAGTGATGTTTGACTTTCTTGTACAGCTGCAGTTTGTGTGGTGAAGGTGTTCCCACAATGTGGTTGGGTAAGAGACATTACAGATTATTCATTACAGCCACAGTGATGATTTGAAGATAATGTCCAAACCAAGAACAGTATGTAGTTTTATTATCATGCTTTCACAAAAATATTATTGAGGACTTTAGATATGAGGCCAGAGATGGAGATATTTGGTCAGCTGACCAAAAGCATTGCCAAAAAGTAGGTTTTGAGGGATGTCTTAAAAGTGGAAAGCAGACCTGTGAGGTTTTGTCTGCAAATTTCAGCCCATGTTGCTTTAGCAACTGTAGAATCAGCCACACAGTTAAAGTAATGAATTAACAAATCATTGGGAGTCTCGAAGAAAATGGGTTGTCGAGGTCTCAAAGGATGTGTGGTGAAGGGAGCTAGGGATGATCACAGCCAGGAATTATATGAAGAGTGAGTTTTCTAAATTGTTGTTGCTTATGAATAGGAGCCCTTTGATGGATCAACATGTTTGGGGAGAAGTGAGCACATGGGCGACAGTTTTCCATTTTTCTTGAGATTACAGAGAGGTTGAATTTGGGAGGCTGGCTAGGAGTGTGTTTGGATAATTAAGTTTGGAGATAACACACCATGGATGAGAGTTTCAGTATATGAGCTGAGACGAGGGTAGAATCAGCTAGAAATAGTGGTGTTGGAGTGGGACTGAGCTGTCCCCTTCACCTCACCTCTGGGATTCAGCTGGTTGTCAGGTTGTGAATCAGGGCGGTAACACAATCGGGAGCTGAGTGGCCCTGGTGGAGCCGAAAATGAGTGTCACTCAGCTGGCTGTTGCTGAGCAGCTGCTGCTTGTTCGTCCTGCTAATGACTGCTTCCATCACTTTACTGCTGATCGAGTTGGACTGATGGAGGAAAATTGCCTAGATTGGATTTGCCCTGTGTTTTTATTTGAACATCCCTGGGCAATGTTCCACATTGTTGGTAGATTCCAGTGCTGGAGCGGTACGTGGCTTGGTGGGGGGCAAGTTCTGGAGCACAAGCTATCAGTATTATTGCCAGAATGTTAGCAGGACCCATAGCCTTTACACTACTTAACCATTTTGTTGATATTATTCAAACTAAATTGAAATGGCTTAAAGCTCACATCCGTGACATGAGGAACCACTGGAGAAGGCTGAGATGGATCATCCCACCTTGTATCTGGCTGAAAATTTTGGCAAATGCTGTCATCTTATCTTATGCATGGATGTGCGAAACCTCCATCAGTAAGGGTGGGGATATTTGTAGTGCTTCCTGCAACGAGTTGTTTAATTGTCCATAACCATTCACAACTGGGTGTGGCAGAACTGCAGAGCCCTGATCCACTCCATTGGATGTAGGATCACTTAGCTCTGTTGCTTGCTGCTGATGCTGTTTGATATGCAGATAGTCCTGCTTGGTAGCTTCACCAGGTTGGCACTTCATTTTTAGGTATGGCTGGTGCTGCTCATGGCATGCCGTCCTTTCCTGTCCATTGTGATGGGTGAGTGCGGGATGTACAAACCCATGAGATTACAGATTGTGCTGGAGTATAGTTCTGCTGTAGTTATCCCACAGTGCCTCAGAGAGATCCAGTTTGAGTTCCTACATCTGTCCCGTTTAGCACGGTGATAGTACCACTCAGCACAAGGGAGGTTTTTCTCAACTTTATGGCGAGTCTTTGTCTCCAAAAGGACTGTGGGATGGTCGCTCTTACCGATACTGTCATGGAGAGATGCATTTGCAGCTGGTAGATTCATAACGATAAGATGTAGTATATTTTTCCCTCTTGCTGGTTCCCTCACCACCTGCTGCAAACCCCATTTGAACAGTTATGTCCTTGAGGACTGAGACAGCTCAGTCTGAGCTACTCTCTCAGCTACTGAGTTAGACTCACCTTCCCAGAAGTCCTTCGCTCCTACCTCGCACCTCTAATATTCCATGTCTTTTTTTTCACTGGAGAAGGATGTGGAAGCTAGAGAGTTTGGAGAAATGAATAGTGAGAACTTGAAAAGGGTTTGTTACAGAGGAGGAGTTTCAGGATGTCTTAAATTGCATCAAGGTGGATAAAGCCTTGGGACCTGATCAGGTGTATTCCAGAAATTTGTGGGAAGCTCAGGAAGTGATTGCTGGGCCCCTCCCTGACATATTGGTATTATCGTTCGTGACAGGTGAGGTGCTGGAAGACGGGTGCCTTTTTTTTTATTAAAAGGTGGTAACAAAAGGCCAAGGAACACGAGAACAGTGAGCCTGAAGGCAGTGGCAGGCAAGTTGTTGGAAGGGATTCTGAGCGACAGGATTTACATGTATTTGGAAAGACAAGGAATGATTCGAGAGTCAGCACGGCTTTGTGCGTGGGAAATTGTCACTCTAACCTGATTGAGGTTTTTTTTGAAGAAGTGCTCGGAAGATTGATGAAGACAGACTGTAGACATTGTCTATATGGGCATTGAACAAGGTTCCACAGAGCAGACTGGTTAGCAAGGTTAGATAACATGGAATGCAGGGAGAACTATCTATTTGGATACAAAACGGGCTTGAAGGTAGGAGACAGTGGGTGGTGATGAAGGGTTGCTTTGTGGACTGAAAGTCTCTGAAAAGCAGTGTGCTGCAGGAATGGATATTGGGTCCTTAAATAAATAACTTGGATGTGAATATATGAGGTAGGTTTACAGAAAATACAAAATTGTAGGTGTAGTGGACAGTGAAGAAGGTTAGTTTAGAATACAACAGGATCTTGATCAGATGGGCCATTCGAGTGAGGAATGGCAGATGGAGTTCAATTTAGACAAATGTGAGCTGCTGCATTTTGGTAAGGCAAATCAGGACAGGACTTAATGTATTTAATGGTAAGTTCCTGGGGAGTGTTGCTGAAAAAAGAGGTACATTGTTCCTTGAATGTAGAGTCGCAGGTCGGTAGTTGGTGAAGGTGGTGTTTGGTATGCTTATATTTATTGGTCAATGCATTGAATACAGAAGCTGGGACGTCATATTGTGGCTGTATAGGACATTTGACAATGAGAACCTTTTTCCATGTATGGAGTCAGCTATTACGAGGGGGCATAGCTTTAAATTAAGGGGAGGTAGGTATAGGAAGATGTTAGGGGTAGATTCTTTACTCAGCGAGTCGTGAGTTCATGGAATGCCCTGCCAGTAGCAGTGGTGGACTCTCCCTTTTTTATGGGCATTTAAACGGGCATTGGATAGGCAAATGGAGGATAGTGGGCTCGTGTAGGTTAGGTGCGTTTGGGTCGGCGCAACATCGAGGGCCAAAGTGCCTGTTTTGCGCTGTATTTTTTTATGTTCCTTGTTCTATGATAAAGCCATTTCAGGAATTCCGTTTTCATTTCGAATGTTCCTGTTCTGAGAAGGATGTTGTGAAACTTGAAATGGTTCAGACAAGATTTACAAAGATTTGCTACAGTTGGAGGATTTGGGCAACACAGAGGCTAAATAGGCTGGGGTTAATTTCCCTTGAGAATCAAAGACTGAGAGGTGACGTTTGGGAGATTTATAAAATCACGAGGGGCGTGGATATGGTGAACAGCTGGGGTCTTTTTTTCCCCAGGTTAAGTGAGTCCAAAACAAGACCACGTGGGTTTAAGTTGAGAGGGCAAAGATTTAAAAGGGATCAAAGGGGCAACGTTTTCAAGCTGAGTGTGGGGTGTGGATGGAATGAGCTCCCAGATGAAGTAGTGGAGACTGATACAATTACAACATTTCAAAGGCATCCGATTGGGTACGTGATTAGGAAGGGTTTTGAGGAATTCAGACCAATAGCTGGCAAGTGGGACTCCGTTAGTTTAGGATTCCTAGTTGGCATGGGCGAATTGGTCCATTGTTTCTGAGCTGTACATCTCAGCACAGATAATTCTTGGATCTGAGAAGGTTAAGCAGTGATTTCGACCAGGTGCAAATTTGTTTCTAGGATATTTAATTTGCAGAGAGAGGGGAATTGTTAACAATGTCACAATATTAGTAACTACTTGAAGTTAAATGGAAAATAATGTGAATATGTGACCTATATTTTACTGAGTACATTCTGAGCATCTGGAACAGTCTGAACAGCGGGTGGACACAGATTCAGCAGGTGTTCTCAAACAGATTTGCAATTTTACTTTTTATGGAAAGATTGGGAGGCTGTGGGTAAATGCGAGGGGAGTTGGGACGGATTTGCAGCATCTCCAGAGGGAGAGCATACAGCCTCAATGGGCTGAATAGCCCCCAGCCCCTGTGCTCTGTGATACTGCCCTATTCACTGTGAATGATGAAGCTCATCCCAAGGCAGAGAGAGCGAGGAGCCCACCACTCACCTCACAATGGGGGATGGCTTGATTGATGGCAGCTCCAGACCAATGGGAGGAGAGTCTGTGTGGTCCTGCAGCCAATGGGAGTGAATGAGGGGTGTGGCCAGCAAGACAACACCTGTCCATGAGCTGTGCAGGTGCAGTGTCACTGGGTGGGGGAGACAGCAGGGACTGGGACAGAGGCTGTTGGACCTGAATTACAAACTCCCGGTAAATTAAAACCAAAAGAACTGCAGATGCTGTAAATCAGAAACAACAACCAGGAGGTTCTGGAGAAGCTCAGCAGGTCTGGCAGCATCTGTGACGAGAAATCAGAGTTAACGTTTCAGATCCGGTGTCCCATCCTCACAGCTGATGTTACTGTGAGAACAAATGTTGGTTTATATGCAGAAGGTAGGGTTTCGGGGAGGATGTAAGGAGTAAAGGATAGGTAGGGATAGAGCGAGAAGAATGGTTGGATAAAGGAGTAGATAACGATCTGGCTGGGGGAGGGTGATTAGCTGTTAGTGGAGACTATTAGTGGCAAACCATAGGTAGTGTGTAATGACAGGCTGTGAGAGCAAGGCCTAGTGTGTGGGATAGGGGGCTAGGACATGGGTTGTTAAGCTATGGTTAACCACTAACTGTCTCCGTTGTAAGCTGTTCCCCACATACATCACTCCACGATTGGAGCTGCAGATGGGCGGCACAGTGGTTAGCACTGTTACGTCACAGCGTCAGAGACCCGCGTTCAATTCCCACTTCAGGCAACTGTCTGTGTGGAGTTTGCGCATTCTCCCCGTGTCTGTGTGGGTTTCATCCGGGTGCTCCGGTTTCCTCCCACAGTCCAAAAGTGTGCAGATTAGGTGAATTGGCCATGCTAAATTGCCCGTAGTGTTAGATGTAGGGGATTGGGTCTGGGTGGGTTGCTCATTAGAGGGTTGGTGTGGGCTTGTTGAGCCAAAGGGCCTGTTTCCACACTAAGTAATCTAATCCAAAAAAAACCTCTTGAATATCTTTCCTAACACCCTCTGTCCTCCTTAAATATGTATCTTAAAGTTGTTCTCTTTAATCAATGTTTCCAGCATTCGTGAAACACTTTAGGAGAATTGTCAGTGTGAAAGGCTCCATAAAATGCAGGTAGTTGTTGTTAATGTCTGACATCAGGAGAAACAGGAATGAACCCTCACTCTTATACCTCTTATAAGAAGATGGGGATGGGACTGGAAGACCAGGCAGTGCCTGTCGGTCCTCCAACCAATCGGAGTGAATGAGGGGCGTGGCTATAAGCAACCACGTGATCAGCTTCACTGGCAGCACAGTGTGTGTTGTGACCAAGGCATTGGGAATGTGTGAAGGTGCAGGGCATGGTTAAGGAAAGACATATTGACCAGGAAGAGAAGGAAATTTTAATGGAACGTGCTGAGACGTTTTACAGAACTTAGTGCACTTTGGAAAACACAAATTTGAAAATCCCAGGACCGTGTTTGTGGCAAACGGGAAAATGCTTCAAATGGTGAATGGTGCGAGTGAGAGCCGCCACCTTTATTGGGGGCAGTGATTCATGGGACATGAGTGTGGCAGCCAACTTTGTGAGGGGCAAGCTGCAGGGGGACACATGCGCAGCTTTGCCTGGCAGGGAGAGATAGGGCAGGTTTTAGAGTGTCAGAGTCAGGGTGTTTTCAATGTCAGAGTGTGATGCTGGAAAAGCACAGCCGGTCAAGCAGCAGCCAATCGGTGGGAAGGAAGATGGACAAGAATGTGGTGCCGAGTTGGAAGGCTGGATCTGGGATAAGGTGGGGGGAGTGGAAATGAGGAAACTGGTGAAATCCACATTGATCCCATGTGGTTGGAGGACCCGAACACAGAAGATGAGGCGTTCTTTCTCCAGGCATCAGGTGCCTGGGATTTGGCGGTGGAGGTGGCCCAGGCCCTGCATGTCCTTGGTGCAGCGGGAAGGGGAGTTAAAGTGTTGGGAAACAGGGTGTTTGGGTTGTTCAGTGTTTTACTGTTACTTTCACAGACCTTTTGTGAGTTAATTTTCCTCTGCTGCCCAACCCCTGACAACGTGCTGCTCTCTAAACGGACTGAATTTTCCACAATCACTTTGCCAGTGAATCATTCCTTTTTACAACAAAAGAGGGCATTTTCCTTCCATTTCTGACCATCAAATTCTGCAACATTTTCATTCCCTGAAATATCAACTGTGTTTCTCCTTCCACAGATCCCAGTGATTAATGCCAAAGCCCCATTGCCTGTGGAGAGGGTGATGTTTGACTTCCTTGTACAGCTGCAGTTTGTGTGGTGAAGGTGCTCCCACAATGTGGTTGGGTAAGAGATGTTACAGATTATTCACTCAGCGACAGAGAAACGTTGAAAATGTATGTGCAAATCAACAACAGTTCGTATTTTTATCATTTTTATAATTTCACGAAATACTATTGATGATTTCTGACACTAGACAACAGATGGGTATATTAGGTCAGGTGATCAAAAGAATTGCCAAATAAGCAGGTTTTCGGGGATACCTTAAAGGAGAAAAACAGATATGAAAGGATTAGGATAGGAATTCCAGACCGTGTTGCCTTGACAACAGTAGAAACAGCCAATCCGGTGAAGCAATGAATAAACACATCGTTGGGAGTCTGAAAGAAAATGAGTTGTCGAGATCTCACAGGTTGTGTGGTGCAGGGAGACAGGGATGTTCACAGCCAGGAATTACATCGAGTGAGAATTTTAAGTTGCTTGTAAACGGGAGCCTTTTGTTGGATCAACAACTTATAGAACAAGCGAGCACTTGGGCAATAGAGTTTTAGATATTCTTGATATTATATGTAATTTGAATGTGGGAGGCTGGCCAGGAGTGTGTTTGGATAATGGAGTCTGGAGATAACACAGGGATGGAGCAAGTATTTCAGTAAATGAGCTGAGACTAGGGTGGGGTTGGGTGATCTCACGAATGGAGAAATAGAATGTAGAGTCAGGCTCCTCCTCATCATCATCATCATCATCACTCCCCCTCACCGATTCACAGATATTGTTCCTTGTTCTGTCTGTCTTTTCTGGTTATGTCCTGCTCACCCATTCTGCTACCAACTAATATTTGACTTCAAGGTTGTTGGAAAATCCTTCTCCATCTCCACTCTCCCTTTCCTTTCTGAAGTCCTTGTATTCGGTGTCCCTCAAGGATCTATCCTTGGTCCCTCCAGTTTCTCACCTACATACTGCCGGGAAGTGACATCGTCCAAAAGCACTGTTAGGTTTCACATGTACACTGGCAATGTCCAGCTCTACCTCCCCATCATCCCTCTCCATTACTCCACTGTTATTCTGTTATCAAACTGCTAACCATGCTCCCACTATTCGATTAGCTGCATTTTCCTCCAATGAAACATTGCAATGGTTAAACCCATTGCCTTCAGTTGATGTTACAAATTCCTTTCCCTCACTGCTGAGCCCCTCTCTCACTGGGAACTGAGGCAGAGCTACACTCTTCACAATATTGCTCTCCTATTCTGACGCCAAGGTGCCCTTCTGATCAGACATCTACACAATCACCAGCACCAGGAATTCCAATCTGTAAAATGTTGCTTGTTTCCCCCTCACCCCAGCTCCATTGCTACTGAAACCCCTTACCCGTGTTGGTGTTGCATTAAAGTTGACAAAACTAAAACAGAACCCTTAATTCCGCGACTGACCCAGAGCCTGGTTCTAGGTTCCCTCATGCTGGGACACATCCTGTCAGTCTTTACCTTGTCAAACCCCTGAGGAAGCCGATATGTTTGAAAGAGTTCACTTCTCATTCTTCCCAAATCGAGTGAGTAGAGTCCGGACTTCTTCAGCCTTTTCTTAAAAGAGAATCCCTTCAAACCAAGGATCATCCCAGTCAATCTTCTCTGAATGCCTCCGATGAAGTGATGTATTCCCTTAAATAAAGGTAACAAAACTTCTCATTACTCCAGATGTGGTCTCACTAGCACTTTATAAAGTTGCTCTCAGGTATATACTTCAAACACTTATACTGCAAATCCCTTGAAATCAGGAGCAATATTCCATTCCCCTTCCTGATGACCTGGTGTAACTTTGTGCTAGCTTGCTTTGTTTCCTGCACATTTACCTCTTGCTCCCTTTGTGGAGCAGCTTTCTACAGTTTCCACCAATTAAATAGTCCTCTGTTCTTTTATTATCTCCTCCAAAATGAACAACTTCACATTTTCCCAAGTGATACTCCATTTGCCAACTTGTTGCCCACTTCTCCAATGGATCCCTCTGTGTAAACTGTTTATAATCCTTTTGGAACTTTACTGTTATGCCTTTCCTAGGAGATTTTCCCCATCATTCTTCTAAACTTTTCCTGGGAACACTGGGCAGTGGGAAGCATGCAGAGTTCCTGTCTTTTAAGGGATACTCTATGGAATGACTGGGAGGAGCTTGCTGCCTATTTGGTCAGAATGGTGACAACTTGCCCCTGAAGCTGCATGAGCCTTTCACCCCCCTCCCCCCATGTCTTATTGATGAGGCACAGCGGCAGCACAGAAGGGAAGAAGCAGCAGCAAAACCTGCTCTCCACATCTCACTAAAACTTGGAACATTCTCTCCCATGTGTCAAAGATCTGCCCTGTTTAGTCACATGAAGTCCCAAAATGGAAACTAATAGAAACCCACGTAGATTTCCCCCTGAATGACAGCTGACCTCCACAAGGGGTAATGTGTCCAGTCATCCTGGGCCAGGAGGAGGGGATGATGAGAGTTTCTAACCTGATCTGACAGTGACGGTTTTATAAACTTGTAATACCTTTGGGCATTCAGATGGTAACCTCAGTATTTGTAACACCACACTCTGACAGAATTACTCAATTCATCAGGACCTGGATATTTGCATTTAGTTGTGAGTATTGTGTTCCAGCTCATTCCTATTTGATGCATAAAAGTTCTCCTTTGAATCAAACCATCTTGTCAATAGATCTCCCTCCAAGTCTTTCATATATGTCTTGTCAACAGTGTATGATGAGCTGATGAGTGTAAGGTTGATTATTCTAATGTATAATTTCTGTAAACCCCTCTGTCACAGGGCAGCCACAATTTCCTCTGCTACAAGGAGAACAACCTCAGTTTCCCCAAACCCCTGATTCCCCAATGTCTGTTTGCTCTCTATAAGGTACACATCAGGATTGTGTTGGAACATTCTCCACTTGCCTGCATCAGTGCAGCCCCCAACAATATTAAAGAAAGTGAACATCCTCCAGGACAAAGCACTGTGCCTGAGTGGTGTCCCATCCCCCACCTTCAGCATTCCCTCTCCCCACCCCTGGGGTACAGTGACATCACTGTGTAAAAGGGAAAGGCAGCATTGTCCTCCCAGACCATAGGGCTGCTCTCTCATTAGGGAGAGATGTCTGGTGGTGGGTTTAACCTGAAGGTTACCACAGCCCAGGCAAGGGGAGAGGTTAGAAAGGAGAGTCCATCTATTGTAGATGGATATTCTTGACCTGTACCATTAACACCCATGTCCCTGCAACTAAAATCCGCCATTCCTTGTACCATCCTGGTAAATCTCCTGTACCCCCTCTCAGGGACCCTGCCATCCTTCCCAATGTATGGGCGCTCTCTGGTTTGCACAGACCCAGCTGCTCTGTGTTCCTGTGGGTGATGTCATCATAGAGCAACAGTTGCAATAAACCTCACTGTCTGTAAGGGTGGGAGACACAGAAATCCCGAAAACATTTGAGATGTTTTTAGTGTGCACTTGCGATGCCATGATAGATGAGACTTTTCCACAAGTACTGGAAAGTAGATCAGGATAGTTCGGTGGTAGTTTTCTTTCTCACAGATGGATCACCAGAGCCTTTTTCTGTTCTGTATACAGCTGAGATGTTTATTATAGGAATATGACAGGCTCCATTGGACATCAGGTCAGAAAAGGTGATACTAGAGTAGATGGCACATGGTTGGTCGATGTTTTTGGGAGGTAAGTGAGACAGAGTGTTTTAAGATGAAATTCAGAAGCTCAGCTCAGTGGTTTACAATGACATTGATTAGATACTCATTAAGAGAGATCAGCTGGCAATTATAAGCTGTTTGCAGGATTATTGAATTGATAAAGGAGACAGACGTGCAGAGATTTTTTTGGAAGGCATTGCTTTTTCATTCAAATATCTCGGATGTTCAAGAGGTCTATGTAGCTGTTCATTGGTTCTCTTGTCCAGACGCTAATTTATAATTCATATCGCTTTTATTGTGCCCGGAGTTTTGAGATTTGTATCGGATTAAGAAGAAAACGTGAAGCTATTAAAATGAGAACTTGAGTGAATAGAAAGCACAGTAAATTTATATTACCGAGGAAACAGAGAGTATTTGCTCCAAATAAGCAGACAAATATTTTTTATATCGAAAGTGTGGTGGTGGAAAAGAGAGCCGACCAGGCAGCATCCATGGAGCAGGGGATTCACGATAGAACATAGAACAATACAGCACAGAACAGGCCCTTCAGCCCACGATGTTGTGCTAAACATTTCCCCTAGATTAAGCACCCATCCATGTACCTATCCAATTGCCGCTTAAAGGTCACCAATGATTCTGACTCTGCCACTCCCACAGGCAGTGCATTCCATGCCCCCACCACTCTCTGGGTGAAGAACCTATCCCTGACATCCCCCCATACCTTCCCCCCTTCACCTTAAATTTATGTCCCCTTGTAACACTCTGTTGTACCTGGTGAAAAAGTCTCTGACTGTCTACTCTATCTATTCCTCTGATCATCTTATAAACCTCTATCAAGTCACCCCTCATCCTTCGCCGTTCCAACGAGAAAAGGCCGAGAACTCTCAACCTATCCTCGTACGACCTATTCTCCATTCCAGGCAACGTCCTGGTAAATCTTCTCTGCACCCTCTCCAAAGCTTCCACATCTTTCCTAATGTGAGGCGACCAGAACTGCACACAGTACTCCAAATGTGGCCTAACCAAAGTCCTGTACAGCTGCAACATCACTTCACGACTCTTGAATTCAATCCCTCTGCTAATGAACGCTAATACAACATAGGCCTTCTTACAAGCTCTATCCACCTGAGTGGCAACTTTCAAAGATCTATGTACATAGACCCCAAGATCCCTCTGTTCCTCCACCTGACTAAGAACCCGACTGTTAACTCTGTATTCCGCATTCTTATTTGTTCTTCCAAAATGGACAACCTTACACTTGACAGGGTTGAACTCCATCTGCCACTCCTCAGCCCAGCTCTGCATCATATCTGTTGCAGCTGACAACAGCCCTCCTCACTATCCACAGCTCCACCAATCTTCGTATCATCTGCAAATTTACTGACTCACCTTTTGACTACCTCTTCCAAGTCATTAATAAAAATTACAAACAGCAGAGGACCCAGGACTGATCTGGGAACTCCACTTGTAACTGGGCTCCAGGCTGAATATTTACCATCTACTACCACTCTCTGACTTCAACCAGTTAGCCAGTTTTCTATCCAACTGGCCAAATTTCCCTCTATCCCATGCCTCCTGACTTTCTACATAAGCCTACCATGGGGAACCTTATCAAATGACTTACTAAAATCCATGTACACTACATCCACTGCTCTACCCTCATCCACATGCTTGGTCACCTCCTCAAAGAATTCAATAAGACGATGAAGGCTTATGCCTGAAACGTGGTTTCTGCTGCTCCTCAGATGCTGCCTGACATACTGTGCTATTCCAGCACCACATGCTTGTCTCTGATCTCCAGCATCTGCTTTCCCTCACTTTCTCCAAGTATTTGTAATGGACATGAACAGGAAATGTTAGCCTCGGCAGTTGAACAAAACTAAATTTACACTTTCTTTTTGCAATATTTGGACTGAAAACCTGTTTGTGACCATGCAACACATCAGGACATATGAACATCTCTTCTATTAAAATCCTTGGCCATTCATAATAAAGAATAACCACTGCTCTGAACAACCAGTATCGTGTGTAATTACTGAACTGAAATACCAGAGGACAGCTATTGCATTTATTGGAGGGAATAATAACAGATCCTTACTGTGGCAGTGGGGATTGATCTCAGGAACAATCAGATAATTACTCTGATTATTCCCCTGAACAGTAATTAGATGGTCATGGGGACCTTTGTGTGACCTCATGTTTAGTGTTTTGTGTGAGCATTGATTTCAAAAAACATTGAGATATTTTAAAAGATTTAGGAGCACATTGGTAATCAAGTATTAAACATATTAACTAACGTCAAATTTTGACAAAATGTTAGAATTGCTTAGAGAAACACAACTAAACGATTGTAGAATTCCTGTTAGCACAGTGTGGTAACAGGCCATTTGGTCGAAAAGAAAATGACCCTCCAAAGAGTAACCCAGCCAAACACATTTCCCGATCATATTCCTCTACATTTCCTGCTGACTAATTACACACATCCCTGAACACAATGTGCAATTTAGCATGGCCAGATCACCGAACCTACACATCTTTGGATTGTGGGAGGAAACCACAGCAAAGTCATGTCGACATGGGGATAACATGAAAATTCCACACAGGCAGTCACCCGAGAATGGAATCAAACTGAGGTCTCTGGTGCTGTGAGGCAGCAATGCTAACCACTGAGCCACCGTGCAACCATATGCTATAAGTAAAGTCAGTGATA
The DNA here is from genome assembly GCF_020745735.1 of Hemiscyllium ocellatum. Lineage (NCBI taxonomy): Eukaryota > Metazoa > Chordata > Chondrichthyes > Orectolobiformes > Hemiscylliidae > Hemiscyllium > Hemiscyllium ocellatum. The sequence continues at coordinate 452,361 of NW_026867800.1, forward strand.
CATATGCAAAGACATATTTCAAATGAACACACTCCGATATTGTCAAAGGATGTCAAATTTACATTCAATATGAATAGATGAATGGAAAATAATAAAAAACGAAAATTCACGAATGAACATTAATTAGAAATTTAATTTGATCAAAGGCCATAACAACATTTGGACGAATTGCAATTTTTTAATAACAAACGTAGGTAATTAGCTGACTAATGAATAATTGGAAGTGGCATATATTTATTTTACAAATGAAGAAAGCGACTTGTTTTACACGTTTGAAATACTGCAGAATGACAATGTATGGGTTCGAAATGTTTGAATCAAGCTCTTTTGAACAAAAAAACCTGATCACTTACGATCACTTAGCCCTTTCACCTTTAAGACCACAACATTCTCAAATATTTTCCACGGATTTAGAACCAGCAGAACTAGTTAATTTCTTTTGTTGAGAACTGGAAGAGAATAAACAGCAGATACTGTGAATTAGTGATTCCATGCGAGCATTCGACTGAAGACAACATTCCTTCTTTCCAAAAATATATAACTTACAAAAATCCAAAATTTATTGTTATTTTTGAATGAAACAATAAAGAGATGTTAATTCTTTATCATTCGACTTTGTTGCATGAAAAATCCTTAAGTCTTATTGTGCTCCAAACATGATAAATCTTAGCATTGAAGTGAAATATAATTAAATGAATTCAACTATGTTTCCACAGGTAAAATAAAAATTAATATTAACAATGATTGTGACATTGTACCCTGCAAAATCTTTACAGTAGTTCATGTACTGTGCCGTAATTCCACATTTGCACAATGTACTGGATTGAATGAGTATTAAAAATTATTAGATAACAACAACAATTAAATCGTCAAAGTCTATCAATGTATTAAGTAATAACGAGAAACCTTATTTTGCTATGGGACTGAGCGATGTCTGGAAATGAACTGGAATTAATTCAGTGAAAAGTAATTACAGTTCCCTGTATTTTAAGGCTGAGATTAAGGCTGATCATTCTAATGAGCAAACATCAGATATTTGCAATGATGTTGGATGGGAAGTCATTGGTTCTGTTGTGGGATAGGTGACCTGCAAAATAAATGCATTTTCACACTGGAGTATTAGTACTAAGCAACAATGGATTAAATTTAAATGTGAATCTTACTATATTTGTTCAAAAGGCTTTCTTAAAAATTGTGCCATTATTGTAATGACAATGTCTTGCTAATTAGTGTTGGACATGAAGAATTAAAATGATTCAATATTTCAAAAGCACTTTGCTGTGATGTTGATTGAATATTTATTAAGATCACTAAACTGAGGAATAGTACCTAGTTTTATGGATTGAAGATAAAAAAATGAGGCCATGCAGTGATTATTGAACAAGATTCTTCTTTTTAACACAAAAATATACATTCTACAAGAATTGTGAATTTCCATCCACTGAACTCCTTGTAGAGATGTGTTACATTGATTTATATGATTAATATTATGATGACTGTTTAAACATTTGTGTCAGAATTAGGAAGAGAATTAGTAGATCATGAAAGTGAACAGGAAATTGAACAAACAATGTAGTCAACAACATGTGGTATATAAAGCAATTTTAATAATTTTGTCATTATTGTACAATGATGAATAACGTCGGAATAGAAACGGCAAAAAACAATCGACGTGATCAAAGCTGTTCTTTTCTTACAATGAAATGAAAGCAATAATCATTTTGTAGCACACATGATTTGAAAAAGCAGTCCTTTAATATGAAACATACCTTTTTGCAAAAATGTAGGAATTTCACAAATTTGAAATGAAGCGTTTGTTGAATTGCAACAAAAATGGCTATAATTTGAATTGTCTGTTGCACACAACAAAAAGCTTAAAAATTGTTAGAATGACAAAACGTTTGTTCCCAATGTTCTTGTATTCCAGTCAATGTCCAGGATAAAGTAGAATTATTGGTTTAAACAATATAAATCATCGTTGACGACTGGACTGAAATATAAGATATCAATTGCACTTACTGCAGGGATTGGTAGACAAATGCTTACTGTTGTTATTAGTCTCAGGAACAATAAGGTATTTACTCAGTAATCAGGTGGTGATAAGGAACTTTGTGTTGCTTTATGTGCAGTGTTTTGTGTTAACATTGATTTCAATAAAATTAAGGTATTTACATGAATTAGGAACAGACTGATATTTGGGTGTGAAGGATCTTATTTAAGATTAGACATTTTTAAATATTTACTAGAATTGCTGAGCAAAACACACTTAAGACATCATGCAATAAATGAGGTAATTGAGAAATATGTAAAGTCAATTTTCAAACGAACACACCCTGATATTTTCACAGCATTTCAATCTTACATTCAACATAAATAGGTGAGTGGAAAACTAAACATTTCACACAATTCACAAACAGATCAATAACTAAAAAATGATAAATAATAGCAAGTGGCATTTGTTTATTTTACTGAAAAAGAACAATATTATTTTCTAATATTTGTAGCACTGGAGCATCAAGTTCTATGTGTTGTCCGAACTAAGCTCTTCAGAACAAAACAAAATCAATGAATATAATTACTTCGTATATTTCATCTTTATGACTGCAATATTCTCAAATATTTTCCAAGGAATATTGATTGAGTGGAATTAGATACATTCTGTTATTAGTGACCTGAAAAAAGTAAATAACAAATACTGTGATTATTGGAATGAACAACAGATGGAAGCATATCGAATATTGATTTGGAAGGCAATTCAATTGATTTTTAGATATTTTCGAATCAGAATTCTGTACAAGGTGGGAATTGAAACTGTGCCTACTGGTGTGGTAGCAGAGACAGTAACAGAGCTGCACAAGACTCCTTCATAACTTTCCCAACCATAATGGGCAAGGTGACAATCACACGCTTGTTACAAATTCTAAGCTAAAATGTTGTGTAATTACTGTAATTGATAATTGTTTCTAAAATCCTGATAGATAAGTTGACTTAATATTTTGAATGCACTTTGCTCTGATATCGATTGTATATTCATTAATACTAATAAACTCAAAATTAACATTAAAAGGTGGGTTTAATAATTAAGAAACACTCACCAACAATTGATTTTTTTTGTAGAGTCATGTCCATTTAATTAATGCCATTTTTACCGTGACAAATGTTTAGACATTTATGTCAGAATTAGGAAGACAATAATCAGAGCTGAAAATGTGTTGCCAGTTAAAGCACAGCAGGTCAGACTAATTAGGCCAGGAAAGTGAGTATGATTGGGAAGGAAAGGTAGTGTTAATGACATTTGGTCCCAGGAGTCATTTCGTACCAAATGACTGATAATTGTGGGATTATTTTTCATTGACAACTAATGTTGGAAGAAAAAGAAACTATCTCAACATTTCAAAAGCAGTTTCTTTTTCTGCTTATGAAATTAAATAAATATTGTTTTGGAGGTCATAGGATTTGAAAAATAGAAACAGCCATTTAATGTGAGATTTGAGCTGAAGAATCGTTCTTTTCACCCCAGTGTAGTGTTTCCAATAAATTAAAATTTAGTGTTAGTTGAACTAAAGAACAAATGGATGTACCTACATTGTTTTCTTGCACACATAAAAAGTAAAACAATTTTAACATGGAAATTATTTTGCTCTGAAAGTAATAATTTCACACAAAGTAAGTGTTTATATTGAATTGAAGTGTCAGCATAACTGCAGGAGTGGTTTCCACTGAATGAAGACTCAGAAGGCAGGCAGAACTCTGGGAAGTGGGAGATGTTTACCTATGCTGCAACAAGTTAACATAGAACATTACAGTGCAGTACAGGCCCTCCGGCCCTCGATGTTGTGCCGATCTGTCATACTAATCTGAAGCCCATCCAACCTACACTATTCCATGTACCTCCATATGCTTGTCCAATGACAACTTAAATGTACTTAAAGTTGGCGAATCTACTACAGTTCCAGGCAAAGCATTCCATAGGAGTAAGTGAGGACTGCAGATACTGGAGATCAGAGCTGCAAATATGTTGCTGGAAAAGCGCAGCAGGTCAGGCAGCATCCAAGGAACAGGAGTATTGATGTTTTGGGCATAAGCCCTTCTTCAGGAATGAGGAAAGTGTGTCCAGCAGGCTAAGATAAAAGGTAAGGAGGAGGGACTTGGGGGAGGGGCATTGAAATTGCGATAGGTGGAAGGAGGTCAAGTTGAGGGTATAAGGCTGGAATGGGGTGGGGGAGGAGAGGTCAGGAAAAGATTGCAGATTAGGAAGGCGGTGCTGAGTTCGAGGGATTTGACTGAGACAAGGTGGGGGAGGTGAAATGAGGAAACTGGAGAAATCTGAGTTTATCCCTTGTGGTTGGAGGGTTTCTGGGCGGGAGATGAGGCGTTCCTCCTCCAACTGTCGTGTTGCTATGGTCTGGCGATGGAGGAGTCAAAGGACCTGCATTCCCTTGGTGGAGTGGGAGGGGGATTTGAAGTGTTGAGTCACGGGGTGGTTGGGTTGGTTGGTCCGGGTGTCCTCTGAAACATTCCGCAAGTAAGCGGCCTGTCTCCCCATTATAGAGGAGGCCACATCGGGTGCAGCGGATGCAATAAATGATGTGTCTGGAGGTGGAGGTGAATTTGTGGCAGATATGGAATGATCACTCGGGGCCTTGGAGGGAAGTAAAGGAGGAGGTTTGTGCGCATGTTTTGCATTTCTTGCGGTTTCAGGGGAAGGTGCCAGGAGTGGAGGTTGGGTGGTGGGGGGTGTGGACCTGACGAGGGAGTCACGGAGGGAGTGGTCTTTTCGGAACACTGATAGGGGAGGGGTGGGAAATATATCCCTATGGTGGGTCCGTTTGGAGGTGGCAAAAAAGCATTCCATACCCTAACTACGCTCTGAGTAAAGAAACTACCACTGACATCTGTTCCATATCTATCACCCCTCAATTTAAAGTTATGCCCCCTTGTGCTCCCCATCTTGGAAAATGCTCTCCCTGTCCACCCTATCTAACCCTCTGATTATTGTATATGTCTCTATTGTCACCTCTCAACCTTCTTCTCTCCAACGAAAACTGCCTCAAGTCCCTCAGCCTTTCCTTGTAGGACCTTCCCTCCATACCATCCTAGTAAATCTCCTCTGCACCCTTTCCAAAGCTTCCACATCCTTCATATAATGCAGTGACCAGAACTGTACACAATACTCCAAGTGCAGCTGCACCAGAGCTTTGTACAGCTGCAGCATAACCTCATGGTTCCATAACTCGATCCCTCTATTAATAAAAGCTAAAACACTGTATGCCTTCTTAACAACCCTGTCAACCTAGGTGGCAAATTTCAAGGATATGTGTACCTGGACACTGAGATCTCTCTGCTCATTTACACTCCCAAGAATCTTAGCATTAGCCCAGTACTTTGCATTACAGTTATTCCAACCGAAGTGAATCACCTCACACTTGTCCACATTAAATTCCATTTGCCACCTCTCAGCCCAGCTCTGCATCTTTTCTATGTCTCTCTGTAACGTACAACATCCTTCCTCATTATCCACAACTCCACTGGCTTCAGTGTCGTCTGCAAATTTACTAACCCACCCTTCTACGCCCTCAGCCAGGTCGTTTATAGAAATGACGAACAGCAGTGGACCCAACACCGACCCTTGCAGTACATCACTGGTAACTGGGCTCCAGGATGAACATTTCCCATCAACCACCACCCTCTGTCTTCTTTCAGCACGCCAATTACTGTTCCAAACTGCTGTATCTCCCACAATCCCATTCCTCTGCAGTTTGTACAATAGCCTACTGAGGGGGACCTTTTTTAATGCCTTGCAGGGATCATCCCCCAAGGCCAATCTCAGAATGTAGGTCCATGACACACTGTAACGTGTACAGTAAAAGCAGCAATTGTACACACTTGCTGTATTACAATGGCCACATGCAATGTGGTTACCAGTCCTTCCCTCCTTATACAGACATCCGATCCTGTAGAACACCTAATCTCAGATGGACATTGTTATGGATAGCCCCAGCTTCCTATTGTTTCATGATGTTTAAAAGCTCCTAAAATCTTCCGGCATTGGTATCTCTCAATGTATCTTATTTCTTCAGTTTACAAAGTTAATTATTACACTCCTTCCAGCCTCAAACTCTGCCTTGTCCACAATTCTCAAGAATCTGCAATTAGAAGTATTTTTAATGTTCTGAGCAACTTTAAAATAGTAACTGTTTCTGACAAATGAACCCTGTCTGTTGCCCTGATAGCTGCTGTGAAAGTTAACTGGGCTGTATGCTGCAGCTGGTGTTTATTCATTCACTGGGACAATTATTCTTTCATTAATGAAGGTCAGGGTTGGTCGTTTTTCTGTATCTGGCATGTTCTTATTACTGTCTGGAATATTACTGTCTGGACTGGCATACTGATGGACTTGGAGTAGGATTTTACAAAATATTATTTTCTTTCATCAAGATTGGAACAGACTGTTAGTTTATCTCTCCTCCACCATCTTGTGTTTAATTCTAGGGCAGGTTGCGTCTTTTTGTTTGTCAGACATTTCGTATGAGCCAACATAGGCCATTCTATTCCAGATGGGGCAGGGCATCCCTACAACAGCAAATCAACCAGGATTTCAGTATTAAAATACAAATCTGCATTCGCTACCATTAGGGAACAATACCGTGCAATATGCCTACGTCACTGAGACTTAATTCCACACTTAAAGCCAAATATACTGGATTTCATCAATGATTAAATATTAGATATAAGGAAAAAATTGTCTTAAAACAGGTCACTGCAAACTTAAAATAATTAGAAACTTCATATTGCTATCTGTAAAATGTAGAAATGAACATTAATGATTGGAGTCTAAAACAATTAGACATATCTTCATTTGTAATATTAATCCAATGATTTCTGAGAACATTCAAATGAGAAGGCATCAGATATTTCCTGTGAGTGTTGGATGAGGAATCATTGCTTGGTTCATGGATGTGTTGACCTGGAAAAACGATCCATTTTCCTTTGTAAAATTGGCACGAAGAAATAATGGTTTAAATTGAAATGTGAATCTCATGATATTTGTTGCTAAACTTAAACAGAATTATTGTGTGATGTTGGTCTAACAATGAATTGGTAATTTATTTTAGAATGCTGACACATTAAATGATTCAATATTTCCAAACGAGTTTGCTCTGATATCGATGACACAGTAATTAGTATCAGTGAGCTGAGAACTAGAATGCTGGCATGATGGTTTGGAAAATACATTCGATATGCAGTGATTATTGATCAGAACTGTTTGGTCATTCAACATTCTCAGATACTCCTGCAATCTTTACTTGCTGTCTCAGCTTTTCTTCTGTGGAAATACAATATATAATCCATTCAATTTTCCATGTCATCAATATTCAGTCATTTGTGTCAGCATTACAAAGAAAATAAATTGATAAGGAACATGGGTATTACAGCGAAATACAGTCAACAGCATTTATAGAGGAAATGTTTCAATCGTGTCTCTGAGTAAACACGTGAAAAGGTTTAATGGGGATCTGTTCACAATGTACTTAGCCATAATTACATTTTCTTAACATGATGACTGGAGGGAACTTATCAGAAAACTCGCCTATATTTAGGAATTCCTTCATCTCGATACATGTTACTATCAGCATCTTCAGTCACAAATAATGAAGTGTGATTATTGGCATGGGAACATGTGGTGTGTAAATTATAAGAAGGTATCTCTTGCATATCTTTGGGATGATGTGATAGCGTGATGTCTGCTGTGTTTACTTATCCTGAGAACAATATGATACTGACAAAAGGTTTTTCACTGAACAATTATCAGGTGGCCTTGAAGACCATCTTATGGCTTTATGTGCAGTGATCACTTTGATTTCAAGACCTTTGATATATTTTCCATGATTTGGAAAGTGATTAGATTACTTACAGTGTGGAAACAGGCCCTTTGGCCCAACATGTCCACACGGACCTACTGAAGCGCAACCCACCCAGACCCATTCCCCTACATTTACTCCTTCACCTAACACTATGGGCAATTTAGCATGGCCAATTCACCTAACCTGCACATTTTTGGATTGTGGGAGAAAAGCGGAGCACCCAGTGGAAACCCACGCAGACACGGGGAGAATGTGCAAGCTCTACACAGTCAGTCACCTGAGGCGGGCACTGAACCCGGGTCTCTGGCCCTGTGAGGCAGCAGTGCTAACAACTGTGCCACCGTGCCACCCAATGTTCAATAGTTTTGTGACAAATGTCTACATGTGGTCATTAGCTGGATTCAAAGCATTCAATGTGTTGGTGCAAAAACCCTTCATTGTTGACACTTTCAAGAGAGGTATATAATGCTCAGGCATTGGCTGGAAGTCAAGGTGTAAGAAAATTTGGGTCATCCTGGAACTGATTGATTCTCGCTGCTGTTTGACTTAGTTTGATTAATTTTGTGTTTGTCCTGATTTATCTGGCTGTAGGTGAATTTAGAATGTATAATTTCTGTCCAAGGGTCACCTCACATCACTGGAGAGTGAAAATATAGCTCACATACCGTGATAACAATGAATTGATAATTAAATCTTGTGTTTTAACAGATAAAATGATTTATGTTTTCCAGTAGGTGTTAGATATTGATTAGATATTTATTAAAATAGATAAACTGAGAATTGTAATCCTGTTGCAGGATTGTTGAATTGTTAAAAGGTACATATGTAGAGTGTTTTTGGAATGATTTGGTGGTGCCAGTGTTAGATTGGGCTGTACAAAGTTAAAAAAATCAAGCACCACCAGGTTATGAACCAACAGGTTTATTTTGAAGAACTAGCTTTCAGAGCGCTGCTCCTTCATCAGTTGGTTGAAGGAGCAGCACTCCGAAAGCTAGCGCTTCCAAATAAACCTCTTGGACCATAACCTGGTTTTGTGTGATTATTTAACTTTGTTTTTTGGAAGGAATTGTTTTTTTCATTCAAATATACAGGCTGTTCAAGAATTCTATCTAGCCTTCCATGGCTTTCTTTTAGAGACCACACATTTATAGATTACATTAGATTAGATTACTTACAGTGTGGAAACAGGCCCTTTGGCCCAACAAGTCCACACTGACCCTCCGAAGAGCAACCCACCCAGACTCATTTCCCTACATTTACCCCTTCACTACGGGCAATTTAGTATGGTCAATTCACCTAACCTGTCCATTTTTTGGACTGTGGGAGGAAACCGGAGCACCCGGAAGAAACCCACACAGACACGGGGGAGAATGTGCGAATTTCACACAGACAGTTGCCTGAGGTGGAAATTGAACCAGGGCCCCTGGCGCTGTGAGGCAGCAGTGCCACCATGCCACCCACAATTCATATAATTTTCACTGTAATCAGTATTTCAAATTTGCATTAGATTTAAGATGAAAATGAGGACCAATTAACGAGTGCTTCCATGAATGGAAAACACAGTAAATTGAATTTACAGAAGCAAATTCAAGTTTGATCCGAATAAGCAAATCAATACTTTGAATGGAAATGATCCGAAAATGTTTACATCTACATTTGAACTAAGTCAAATGATTCTTTTTTTGAAATAATTGGACTGAAAACCTGTTTGAAAACATGTACAAATCAGGACTATTGACAAGTCTTGCTGTTAGTGCTCTTGGCCAATCGTAATAAAGAATAAATACTACTTTGAGTAACAAGTATCATGTGTAATTGCTGGGCTGCAAAGTAAGAGGATAGCTCTTGTATTTATTGGCAAGAATTATAACTAAATGTTTACTGTGGTTACTGCACTCAGTAACAATAAGATCAAGATCAATGGCTGTTAGAATCCTTGGCCACTCGTAATGAAGAATAAACACTGCTGTGAGCAATACGTATCTTGGATAATTACAGAACAGAAATTTCAGAACACACTCATTGTATTTACTGGAAGGAATGATAATCAGATGCTTACTGTGGTGATTGATCTCAGGAACAATAAGACAGTTACTCAGATTATTCCACTGAACAGTAATTAAATGATCATGAGACCATTGTCTGGCTTTATGAATAGTGTTTTGTGTGAGCATTGATTTCAATAACAATGCCATAGTATACAAGTCTACAGGCTAGGTGAGTTGGCCATGCTAAATTGCCCATAGTGTTCACGGATGTGTAGGTTAGGTGCATTAGTCAGGGGAAACGTCGAGTAATACAGTAAGGGAATGTGTCTGGGTGGGTTACTCTTCAGTGGGTCGGTGTGGACTTTAGATTACTTACAGTGTGGAAACAGGCCCTTCGGAACAAGTCCACACCGACCCGCCGAAGCGCAACCCACCCATACCCATACCCTTATATTTACCCCTTACCTAACACTACGGGCAATTTAGCATGGCCAATTCACCTGTTGAGCCAAGTATCCTGTTACAACACTGTAGGGATTCTATGACTCTATGATTCTTTGATTTAGGAATAGATTGATAAGCGAGTGCTAAATATACTATTTAAAGTCAATAAAATCTTTATGTTGAGTAGAATTGCTTAGCAAAATGCATTGAAGCCATCATACACAAAGTGAGATAAGTGGAAGTAGTAAGGTATTTTGATTAAATAAAATGAATGTCATTAGTTAGATATTTTAAATTTGAAAAACTACAGTGTCCTCAAATCTAAAATTTAGAGACAATGTAATGTGATACATACATTTATTAATGACCTGAAGATAATAAATTGCAGATTCTGTGATTATTGGAATGAACAACAGACAGAGCAAATCCAAAATTGGATTGAAAAGCAATTCAAACTCTGCTTAGATATTTTCTAATCACCATTCTAAGCTGTTTTGGTGCATCTCTGTTGAAGATGGGAACTCAACGCACACTTCCTGGTCTCGTGGGAGACACTCTACTGGAGCTCCACAGGTTCCTTTCATTATGTTCCCACCAAGGAAGGGTGGGATTATAATTAATTGTGATTACTTAAATGAAAACTAACCAGTGTTCACTCCGATAATTGGGCTGGGAATTAATTCGACTGTTTCTATGCAATGGACTGAGAATGAAATGGTAATTCACAATAATGATGGTACTAAGTATATAGGCTCTTACGTAACAATCAATATCGTGACAATTGAAGGAAAAATAAATAGACATAGAATGCGCTTATTGTAAATTCATGAAAAATACAACTGCTGAATATGTTTAAAGCAATTTTTCTGATAATGAAAAGATAATTAGAATGCTTATCACCAAAAAAAATTCTTTCACTGTGACTATTCAGCTGCAGGCAGCTCCTCTTCCTGACACAAATGTACAACTTCCAACAATTCAAAATGTACTCTGATTGATAAAGGGAAGAACAAACACATGTACGTTTTTTTCTCGTGTTTACGAAAAAAGTCACAAATTTGAATTTTTTTACCTTTAAAATATTTAACCCTTGCTGAGATCAGAAATACAATAAACCTTCACGTTGAAGAAAAATATAATCAAATCAAATCAAAATATACATCGATATTCACAATAATTGGGAGAGTGAACACTGCAATATCTTTCCATCAGTTGATGTACTGAGCTATAATTCCACTTTTATATCCCTTACTAATCAGTTATTAGATATTAGCAATAACTAAATTATTAATATGCTGTCAGTGAACTGAATATCAAAGAGAAATCTCACATTGCTGTTTGAACATACAATGTTCTGGAATAAACAGTAATTATTGGCTAAATGTCATTAGATATCTCTTAATCGATGAGGCTATGGTTAGTTTGATTGTTGAAATAAGTGGCATTCAGATATTTCCAATGAGCATTGGATGGAAAATCACTCTTTTTGGTATAGATGTGAAAAAAATGTTTTATTGGAGTATTGGCAATAAGAAACGTAGGACTAAATTATGATGTGCATCTCACCTTAATGAATATTTTCAAGTTTTCTCAAAGGTTTCTAGTCCAATCATCAGTTTAAAAGTGGTCATTTTCTTTCAGCAGATCAGTAACTGCAAACATTTTCAACACATCTTCATCAAATCTGATAATTCAGAAAAAATACCAAAGCATTACCTGTGTAAATGTCAAACTATATCTTTAGATTAGAGTCAAGTTCATTCTCTACTTACTTTATTCCTATTTTTGACACCAGTGACTAAATATTGATTAGATTAAATGTCATATGTGTTAGACATGAGTTTTCTCTCAAAGATCTGTGCAACACAGGAATGGGCCCTTTGGCCCATAACGTTGTGCTGAACATAATGCAAAATAAACTCACCCCTTCTGTCCACATCCTTCCAAATTATCTAAATGAACATTTAAAAAGCCCTAATGTATCTGCCTCTACCACCAACCCTGGAAATTCATTCCAGACACCTACCACTCCCTTTGTAAAAAACAAATTGCCCCTCACATGCCCCTTGAACTGTCTCCCCTAACCTTAAACGCATGTCACATACTTTTGACGTTTCAACTCTGGGAAAACCATTTTGACTGTCAGCCCTATTTCCGTATCTCCTGATTGAATAGACTTGCATCAATTCTTCCTCCATCCTCCGCTACTCCACAAAAAAGCAACCTGAGTTTTTCTCACGTCTCCAAATCCAGGCAGCATCCTGGTAAATGCCCTCTGTATGCTCTCCAAAGCCACCATACCCGTCCTATAATGTGGCGAATAGGAGTGAATACAATACTTTAAGTATGCCTTAACCAAAGTCTTATAAAGTTGCAACATGCCATCCTGACTCTTGTAATCAGTTCCCTGACCAATAAAGGCAAGCATGCCATTTACCTTCCTGACCACCCTATCTACTTGCATGGTCACTTTCAGGGAGCCATGGTCTTGAACGCCAAGATCCCTTTGAACAACAAAGCTGTTCAGGGCCCTGCCATTACCTACTTTTCCTTAATATTTGAGCTCCCAAAGTGAAACACCTCACTGTTGTATGGATTAAACTTTGCCTTTAATTTCTCTGCCCATATCTGCAATTTATCTTTTTCCTGCTGCATTCTTTGACAACCCTCTACATTATCCACAACTGCACTGAACTTTGTATCGTCTGCAAACTTATTAACTCACCAAATTAGATTTTAATCCATGTCACTTATATATATTTGTCCCGCAAACAGAAGGGTTCCAGTGCAGATCCCTGTGGGAAAAAGACAGAAAATGAGGAAAATGCAGAATTCTTGAATAAATGAGGTTTCTTTCAATGACAAAACTATTCTGATGAATAATCTCTGAAGGTGTGATTTTTGTTTTGAAATTAACCCAATATTTTAATTCTCAGTTTACTGATCTTATTGAATATCTAGTACAAACTGCTGTGAAAATATTGAATCGTTTTAAGTGTTTAGTTCCAACATTAATTATTCTTTAATTGTAATTTCAATTATCACACCATCATGAGAGTTGAATCTATTATTTCTTAGTGCCAGTATCATGATGAAATATTTACTCTCGTTTCAGGTCAACACACCTGCAATCAAGCAAAGTTTTCTCACCCAACACTCATAGTAACTATCTCATTCTCTTTCATTTGAATTCTCATTTTAATTAAATGGTCATTAATCAGTCTTATCAATTAAGAGATGACTAACTAGTTTTCACATCAATATTTCAGTTCTTTCCAACATATTGTACAATTACATTGCAGTAAGGGTTTCTCATCATTCTTAAACTTGTTATCAGCTATTTTTGTGTCTGATTTCCAGTATCCACAGTTTTTTGCGTCCTTGTATTAATTGTATTTCATTTCAATGCTAACATTTCTATATTTCTAATTATTACAATAAGAGCTAAGTATTTTTCATGTTAAACATTGTATTAATTTCACGTGTTTCTTGTGTATACAAACCAGAATTAACAAATGTTTGCTCTATTCTTTTACAATAAATCTTGAATTCTTAGAAATCACAATTTTGTGAAAATGAGGGAAATTATCTTTCGATTAATAGTCACATTGAATGACTAATGCTTTACTTCCAAGTCATGAGCATTACAAAGCAGTTTAATTTTGAGTACATAAATGACTGCTTCAAACATATTTAATTACTTGATTATCATGAGATTTATATTTGTTTAAGATCATTGTCGCTTCGTTCCAACATTTTTATGAATTACTAATTCCTTTTATCAGTCCATTACACACTGGAATTGTCGAATACAACCCAGTCTGATTATCACAATAAATATTTGAGCAGTTTTCCCTGTGAGTAACCACAGTAAGTATGTGATTATAGTCCTGCCCTTCTTGCATAGGGACATTATGTAGGGCTCTGGTAATGTCTGTACTGAAAGACCAGGAGGTATGGATTCAATTCTAAACTTCAACAGAGATGTGTCAAAGCACATCAGAGTTGATTAGAAAATATCTAAGTGTCTACTGAATTATTTTTCAATCCAACATTTTCTCAACTTGTATCCGTTGTTCATTGTAATGTTAACAGTGTCTTGAATTTATTTGCTTCCGTTCACTGACTAAACTATGAATGTTATTATGCTGCTTCTAAGTACCTCTCAACTTTTAATAACTTTGCAGTCATAAAGATTCTACAGTGTAAATTACATTTAAGGTAAGGAGGAAAGATTTAAAAGGGATCTGAGGGGCAACTTTTTTCACAAAGTGTGTTTGGCTCACATGGAATGAGCTGTGAGAGGAAAGGCGGTGGCTGGTACAATTATAACATCTAAAAGACTTTTGGACAGTTACATGGATAGAAAACGTCCAGAAGGATATGGAACAAACACAGGAAAATGGGGCTAGTTTAGTTTAGGGAACCTGGCCGGGCTGCCTGATTGGCCTGTTTCCGTGCTGTATCAAGCTAGCATTGTACAATTCAAACTTGACTGCGATGGATAAAGGAGGGAACAAACGGGTGTTGATTCTATTTTGCGTCTATAAAAAAGTGACATGAATTTTAAATAATTTTGTCACAAGAAATAGTTCACTCTTATTGTGATCAGAAATACAATGCATGTGAGCATTGAAGTCAAATATAATTAAAACAATTCAACTGTGTTTATATGGTTAAAATAAAAATTGATATTCACAATCATTGTGAGTTTGTACACTGCCATATCTTCACATTACTTCATGTACTGAGCCATTATTGCATTTACTGAGCATAAATATACCCCCGACTGAACGGAAAAATAATTAGATGTTAGCAACACTTAGATTTTCAAAATCTATCATTGCACCGTGAAGAAGGAGAAATTGATGTAATTTTATCCTGATCGATGATCCAACATTTGTGTCTGAATCAGGAAGAGAGTAAGGAGATAACCAAAGTGAATATCAGAGTGACCACAAGATACAGTCTATGACATGTGATAGAAAAAGGAATTTGCATAATTCCATGGTTATTGAACGTTAATAATTAATTCCCTCCGCAGCTACTGAAACAGTCCAAGTCCAAGTACAACAAGATCTGGACAATATCCAGGTTTGGGCTGATAAGGGGCAAGTAACATACATCCCACACAAATGCAGGCAATGACCATCACGTATAAGAAATAATCTAACCACCATCCCTTGACATTCGCTGGTGTTGCCATCATTGAACACCCACTATCAACATCCTGGGAATAATCATTGATCAGAAACTGAATTGGTCTCAGCACAAAAACACGGTGGCTACAAGAGTAATTCAACTGCTGTCTCCTGAAAGCCTGTCCAACATCTACCAGACACAAGTCAGGAGTGTGATGGAATACTCCCCACTTGCATGGATAGTGCTGCCCTAACAACACTCAAGAAACTTGATACCATACGAAACAAAGCAGCCCGCTTGATTGGCACAGCATCCACAAGTATCCACCCCCCCCCCCCCCCCACCCCCACCACCACTGATGCTCCGTAGCAGCAGTGTATACTATCTACAAGATGCATTGCAGGAAATCACGAACCAGCAGCTTTCAAACCCATGGCCACTTCCATCGAGAAGGACAAGAGCAGCAGCTAGATGGAAAGACAACTATCTTCAAGTTCCCCGATAAGGTACTAATCACCCTGAATTGGAAATATATAGCTGTTCCTTCACTGTCGCTGGGTCAAAATCCTGGAAATCCCCACCCCAAGGTATTACATAGAACATAGAAAAATACAGCACAGTACAGGCCCTTCGGCCCCTGATGTTGCGCCGACCAAAGCCTACCTAACCTACACTAGCCCAATAACCTCCATATGCTTATCCAATGCCCGCTTAAATGACCATAAAGAGGGAGAGTCCACCACTGCTACTGGCAGGGCATTCCATGAACTCACAACCCGCTGAGTAAAGAATCTACCCCTAACATCTGTCCTATACCTACCACCCCTTAATTTAAAGCTGTGTCCCCTAGTAACAGCTGACTCCATTAGCGGAAAAAGGTTCACACTGTCAACCCTATCTAAACCCTTAATCATCTTGTACACCTCTATCAAATCTCCCCTAAACCTTCTTTTCTCCAATGAGAACAGACCCAAGTGCCTCAGCTTTTCCTCACAGTTTTGTGCTGTATACCCACAGCAGGTAGAATGCAGCGGCTCAAGAAGACAGCTCAGCACCAATTTCTCAAGGGCAACTAGGGACGGGCAATAAATGCTGGGCCCAGCCAGTGACACCCACATCACATCAAAGAAATATTTTTAAAATGACTACAAGATCAAAACAGCTCCACACTGTCCTAGCTGCAATCTCTGCCCCTTATTGAAAAAGATAAAAGAATCTGACCTTGCTCAACTTTCTCATCAAAACCAAGTACAGTATTCACCCCAGCCCTCTCTTATATGAACCAGCAGCATTTCCACCACCAACAGTAGATCCTCTTAAAATATTTTGTCAGTAACTTTTAATTAACTGGTTACTACAATTACAATGCAATCTGTACAAACAGGTTAAATACCTTTTATGCAACAACAAATTTTCTAACAACTTTTCTCGATCTTTGTCATTCTTTTTAGTTAGCTGTGGTAGGGAGGGATGGAAACACGACAGTGATGTAAGATATATGTAATACAGTGAGACAGGGAAGCTAGTATGGCTCATGTTGACTCTTAGACCCCACACAGTGAAGCAACACATTCACTGCATAATAAACATAACATAACATTTCAACCCCACTCACACCCGGAGTGACAGAAATAAAATGTGGATTGGTTGGACAGGATAGGTTTGTTACAGTTAGAGTTTGGAAGAGTGAGGGGTGACATGACTGAAGTATCTAACATCCTGAATGGTTTGATAAGGTGGATGTGGAAAGGATGTTTCCACGTGTGGGTCATTCCTGAACTAGAGGGAACTGCTTTAAAATTGGGTTCACCCTTTCAGGACAGCGATGATGATATTTGTTTCCCATCAGAGGGCTGTGCAAATTTGGAACTCTCTGCCCCAGAAGGTGGATTCACTGAGTATTTTAAGACACAAGTTGATAGATTCTTGTTAAGGGACATTGAGGGGAGATGAAAGACAAATCACTAATAGATCAGGCCTGGTCTTATTGAATGGTTGGGCAGGCTCGAGGGGCCGAATGGTCACCTTCTGCTTCTCTCACACATGATCCCAATACTGAGATCTTTGTTTAAAATTCATTCACTGGATGTAGGTGCCACTGGCTGTGGGCAGCATTTATTACCCAGAGAGCAGGTAAGGGTAAACCACATTGCTGTGGGTCAGGAGTCACATGTAGGCCAGACCAGGTAAGGATGGCAGCTTCCTTCCTGAAAGGGCATTACTGAACCAGATGGGTATTTCCTGACAATCGAGAATGATTTCATCAATAGACTCATAATTCTAGATGATTATTAAATTGAAGTTCCACATCTGCCGTGGTGGGATTCGAATGAGGGACCCCAGAATATTCGCTGGGTCTCTGCATTAACAGTTCAGCAATGATACCACAGGACTGTTCCCGAGCTACAAAGGGTGGGAACCAAAACCTTGATCAAACAGGGAGAATTAAGGAGCGTTGAAGGGAATGGGGGAAGAGAATGACCAAGTTTAGGTTCAAGGCAACTGAAACTAAAGCCACCAACAGAGAGGAGAACAAAGTAAGAAACTCTCACACAGCTGGAATTGGATAAGTGCAGATACCCCAGGGAGGTGTGGAATTCCACAGAGAGGACAGGGTGAAGGCACGGGTAGGTTTAAAAGCAGTGAAACAAATTTTGAAAATATTTTTCTGAACATAATATAGATCAGGTTAAAACTGAGGTAGGTGTCTGACACAACTTGCTGCAAGGACACAGACAGCAAAATCTGAGGTGACCATGAGGTAATGGAGGTAGAATGTGGGAGACAAGCTGGGACTGTATTGGAATAGTCATGGTGAGAGGGAACAAATGCTGGATACAGGGTTTCAGCAGCTGACGGACTGACGCTGAGATGAGCCATCAGAAACTGAGCAAGTGAGCACCATCTAATAGGACAGAGAAACTGGTACCTCAGCCTGAAACTGACTGACCACGTGGCTGTCAGTGACTCCAACACAAGTGAATGGAAACATTGCTCAGAGCCTGTTTCTGTAACATTCTACACAACCAGGAAATAATAAAAAGAATAATTAGCTGAAAACAGGCCCTGCTCTGTTAGAGTCTAAACTATTCAATGTTCAGTTACTGAACATTATTGATTCACAGAATAGTCTAACCTGCACAATCACAGTAAAAGGGGAAAGTAAACAACAATTCTTGGTAAAGACATAATGAACCAACTGCTTGGATAAAACAGCTCAGCACAAAGGGGCTAAATCCTCCACAAACTGACAAACACAGGTACCATCGGTTTATAGATAGACAATGAAATTCTTCAGAAAAACACTTCCCTGCCTCTGGTGTGTGAACTGCCACTTATTTCCTTTGAAAAGAGTCTCTGTTTCCCCTCAGAAAAGCAGGTGTGTCGCGCACTTACAGACTGACTGACAGACAAAGGAAACCTGATCTGAGACTCGCAGGTTAGTTAAGCTATTAGTGACAGTCCATTGCACACAACAAGAGCTTAGACCACAACAGATTCTAGTGAAACAAACTATGCAATGGAAAAGGTGAATTAGTCTTTATAATCATGCAGCCTCTCTCAATCAAATAATCCCAGTCAACTTCCAAACATTTTTAAACTATTAATACCAATATATACATATTTATTTCCTTCCCTAATTTCCTCCAAAAATATATCTAACTATTCTCTTCAAAGTACATTTTAAATGGTCAATTCATAATCACAATTCATTTCCAATTATTCTTAGAGCAAAACAACTTGCAAACTAAAATAGTTTTCATGTTAATAATGACACTGGAAACTTTGTTATGTAGTTTAACCATATTTCCAAATATTGTTTTGGTTCATTATTGCAGTGAAGCTAAAATTAAAGTCTGTTGATTTTCTCTGATATCCTTCCATTACTTTATTCCCTAATAACAATGCCCATGGTGTAATGGGTGACAGGCATTAAAATAAATTCAAATTTTCATTGCAAGAACTGGTACAAATGATCACATATTATTCAGTTCATCCATTGTCGTTGATTATCAGTTATTTTCACTGTATGATCATGTTAAATTCACTTAAATAATCACAGTACAATTTTCACCTCTATAGATCTGTAAAGTGATTGTCAAGTTATAAATATTTCAAGTAAAACCAAATTCACATTTTGTTCTGTTTTATTCCAGGAATGATGGAATGTGTTCCATTATTATGGGAAACAGGAACAAGTGAAGGTGGTGGCTCTCAGATGTGAGGCCTTAAAGCCAAAGGGCCAGCTGGTAGTTACAGTGGGGGAGGTACCTAGTGCCCCGCTCTCCTTAGAAGGCAGTGAGAACGGTGACACTGGCTAGAACCAGTTAGATGATGAAGCGCCCAGGTATCGACAGAGGGACAGCAATGGGTGGGATGACCCACTGCCCTGTAAGGCCCAGAAGGCCGTGTCCATGGCACCGCTCGGCATCAAAGCTCAAACTTGACTTGACAGTAGGGAGCCACAAAGGGAACTGACAGAGACCAACCTTAACCGTTTACCCGGCTGAATGACAGGTGTTGGTGAATGAACACCCAGCCTGATAGAGAAATTGTATTAGTGGGCCTTATTGAGACAATATGGATGAATTAATTGAGGTACACAGTCTCACCGAAGATGGTGTCAGCCAAGATCTCTCAGGCCAAGATACCCTGACGTGTACAGCAGAACCTGTCCCTGCAAAGAGAAAGGTGGGGGTGTGAGCCGGTTCCCCCCAGTGCACAGCTGACCAGTGCCTCCAGGCATTTACAGATATTACAGGGACACACTGGGGAGGACGCAGGCAGAATGGTCTAAAATAACCTTGGTGTCTCAGGGACCCAAGGGTAATATCGAGGATCATACAGAGAGGAAGCCTGAGGTGTGTAAGGATCATCGGGGATTACCAAACCCCAAAGTGTGATGATGAGATCGGTTTGATGTGTTTAAAAGATGATGGGACCCCATTTAACTGTAATTATAAACATGGGACTCCCAGTGGGAGATAATTCTAACCAAATGCTGAATTGATCATGAGAGCTAAGGCAAACGCAGAAACACAGGGGAATAGCTTCAGTAGAGGGAGGGGAACCAGACCCACAATGTTACAAAGGAAGCAGGAAAGGGCACATAGCCAAGGAACGGAGGCAGAGAGAGGGAGATAGATGTTCACATTGTGTGTGGCCTGTGTTCACGTAGGCACATGCAGAGCCCATGAATATTTATTGATGCTGTGTTTGCTGTATTAATAAATATTAATACAGGAGCAGCTATATCAGTTACCGATATGGATTTGCCCCCACCCTCTCAATTACTAAAATGAGAGCAGTTGGAGAGGGAATCGAGGAAGCTGGATGAAATAAACCTGTCCTGATGCAGATCACTGATATGGCAAAATATATTCAGATATGGGAGCGTGAAACTGAGGAAGGCACCATTCTGGGAGTTGCCATTTTAGAACAGTTAGGAGCAACTATTGATGTAGAGACACAAATATGGGAACAACCTGGCCAGGCCCGGGACAGGAAGCAAAGGAGAGGCGACATCTCCAGGGTAGTTACCTTTCAGGGAGACTGGAACAGTCAGGGAATCTGAGGAGTTATAGCTAGGACCCAAACAGCAGTGTGGGGAACTCAAACAGGAATGTGGGTTATTACCTGTAGATCCTGTAAAGATCGAGGGCCCTCTCACTCCCCACACAAACAGGATCCCATTAAAGCTGGGGCTGAGGAGGCAGTCATTGTGACAGTAACAGATTGAGAGAAGCAGGGAACAGTCAGACCGACAGTAACCCAGACTAATTCACTGAATCCAGACGGCTCATCCCACCTCACTATTGATGATACCTCCCTCGATAAATCCACCACTAAAGAGTATCCTACAGTAGCAAACCACACCACTGTATTTAATGGATTGAAATCGCAACAGGATATAGTCTCAGCCCTTGATATTGTGAATGGGGTCTGATCCATACCTGTGGACCTGGAATGGCAGAATAAGCTGGTGTTTAAACAGTACACCTGGATCCAGTTACCTCAGGGATCCCATAATATTCCATTATATTCCACCGATGTAAGGCTGATGGAGTTAGTCTATTTAATCTTACCAACACCTCATTACCTCAGTTGGTGAGAAAGAACATATCCAAATATTAAACATAGTATTGTGTCATTTCAGGCAGGCCGGGCTTTAAATTAACCCACAGAGAGTGCAACTGGGAAGGTAGGTAGAGACAGGGAGATCAAATCAGGAAGGCAGAGGGGATAATCCTAGTGGAACGAAAGACCATGATTTTAAAACTATCCACCTGCACATCGTGAAGGGGTAAGGCAAACTTTAGATTGTTTAATTATTGGAGGCCTTTTGTGGAGAATTCTCCAGAATTGGCAGAACCATCACAAGCCCTGACAGAAGCACTGACATTAGCCAGGGGTCAGGGAGTCAGCATATACAAAGACAGTCAGCATGCATTTGGTATTGTTCATGACCATGTGTTGGTCTGGGCTCGGTGAGGGTACATCACCCTGTCTGGGGGCCACATAGAGCATGAGGAACCGGTCAGAGAGTTAGTGGGAGCAGCTGACTTTCCCAGTGATGCAGCAATAATGAAGATTAGAGCTGAAAATGTGTTGCTGGTCAAAGCACAGCAGGCCAGGCAGCATCTCAGGAATAGGGAATTCGATGTTTCAAGCACAAGCCCTTCATCAGGAAAGATTAGAGCTCACAGGAAAGTAGAAATCTCACACCAACGGGGCATTGAGTATGTGGGTAAGGCAAGTAAAATACTGACTGAAACAGTGCAGACATTTGAGGAGATGGCAGTGGCAGTAGCTGCAGAAGTGAGAGAGGAAGGTTTAAAGATATTCCCAGAAACGGTCCCACAACAGGAGAAACAGGAATAGGAAAAGGGTGAGGAAGTAATTGGACAAGACAGATTCTGGATGATCCAGCAGTGCCACTGCACTGTATAAGACAAACATTATTAAAGTCATATCATGGGTCAGCCCATATTGAGCAGGATACAATGCAATATCAGATGCTCCGCTACAGGAGGAGGCCTGGAACAGGGAGAGATACAGCAGCTTTTTGTTGAAGGGGTGTAGTCTTGTACACACTATATGAGCCAGGGAAAGCAATCAGGATAAAATGGAGGCAGCAGCAGGGACCCAGGGGCCCATGGGAACAATTACAGATTTTACATACACCCCCATCCCAATCTCAGGGAAGGAAATCCTGCTGGGTCTTAATAAACAGGTTTATGCAGTGGGTGGAAGCATTCCTCTGCAGATTCTGACCAAGGACACATGTTACAGGGAACATAGTTAAACAGCTCTGTGGCCTGTTTGGTACTGAACAGAAACCCCATCTCCCATGCTACCCCCAGAGCTCAGGTACAGCAGAAGAAATGAAGCAGACACTGAAAGCTAGTCTGACTAAGGCCCTCCCAGAGACAGGCAGAGATGGGTTAGAGTACTCCCCACCATCCTAATTAAATTGACATCAACTCCAGCAAAGGGAACAAGGCAGTCCCCCTTTGTATTAGTGACCGGACGGACTACGCAGGTGCCACAGGGTGTGGCATTGGGAGTGCCCGAGATGTCCAATGGCAAGGATAGGGTCAAACAATTCTTGAATGAACTGGCAAAGCAACTGCATGAGCTGAGAGGGGAAGTTGCAGAGGGACAGAGAATCAGAAAGTGGGAAAGGGAGCACAGACATTCCAAACCCAGGAGATCGGGTTGGGAGAAAATATTACCGGAAAGCATGAAGGAACCCCAGCCTTACTTGGCTGGGGGAGTCACAGAGTTCTCGAGAGGGAACTCTCCCATCATGCTTAAATGAGGAGCGCTGAATAAAGTTCACCGCGCTGCTAATCTCAGGCTCCTCTTTGATACTTCTCCCAGCAACAGCTGTGCAGGGGTATGTTGCTGGCTGGAGGTCTGTGGCCAGTGTCTCTGTTCCACAAGGATCAGAACTGGGACATCTGTTGTCTGCAACATATATCAGTGATTAGCAAGAAAATGTAAACAACTGAATTAGCAAGTTTGTAGATGGTACAATTGATGAAGCTGTGAACAGTGAAGAATGTTGTCAAAGGACACAGCAAGAAAGATCAGTTAGAAGGTTATACGGAGAAAATACAGATAGATCTGATTTGGACAAATGTGTGGTGATGCATTTTGGGAGGCACATTGCAAGAGGAATGTATACACTAAACGGGAGGGCCCTGAGCAGCATTGATATACAGAGGGATCTTCAGGTGCACGTTCACAGCTCCCTGAAAGTGGTGGAGGAGGTGGATGGCAGGCTTGCCTTCTGTCAGGGGAGTGATTATAAAACTGTCATTAGGCCACCTTTGGGGTATTGTGTGCCGTTTTGATCACCACATAAGGAGGATGTGGAGGCTTTGGAGAGGTTGAAAACAGGTTTACCAGGATGTTGTCTAGATTGGGAGAGGTTGGAACCACTTGGACTGCTGTCACTAGAAAGTCAGTGGCTGCGGGGTGAACCAAGAGGCACAGAGTGAATAATCTGACTCTTTTTCCAAGGTGGAAACGACAAATTCTAGAGGCCAGAGGTTTAAGGGGAGAGGGGGGATGTTTAAAGGAAATGAAAACCAAAACAACTGCAGATGCTGTAAACCAAAAACAAAAACATTTTTGTGAAAAGTTCAGCAGGTCTACCAGCATCTGTGAAGAGAAATCAGCGATAACGTTTCTGAGGAAGTGTGACCAGACCCGAAACATTAACTGATTTTTCTTCACAGATGCTGCATGACCTGCTGAGCATTTCCAACAATGTCTGTGCAGGTTTAAAGGAAGTTATATCGGGCAAGTTTCTTCTCCAGGAGGTGGTCAGTGACTAGAATGTACTTGCCTGAGAGTTGGTAAAAGCAGAAACAATAACAATGTTTAAGAGGCATTTGGGCAGACACATAAGCAGACATGGGTTGGCAGGGATATGGACCATATACAGGGAGATGGAATTAGTTTGGAATGGTATCATGATCCGTACAGACATAGTGGGCCGATTATCCCAGTGCTGTCCTGTTCTGTTTTCCGGGGCGTGTAGAATGTGTCGAGCAAGAGATAATATTTTGAGTGGAATATGTCTCTTCATTAGAACACATAGTAAGTTGATGCATTTTGAGAGAAGCAGTGTAGAAAGGGAATATATATTTGATTGGAACAGACACAGGGAGCAGGACAGCAGGATGGGGGGACAATGTGTACAAACCATTTAAGGAGAGAGAACATAAAGTGTTTTGAGTAAACGTATAGGATACTGGGCTTCATTAATAGAGGGAATGAAAACAAACTCATGGAATAAATGCTGACCATTGACAAAGCTCTAGTTAGGTCACAGTCAATCATTGCATCCAATTCTGGTCACCAGATTCCTGGTCAGAATGGGGAATTTAAAATACCACAGAGGGGCCAGTTCCATACTTTGCTTTCTTTCAGGATGCATTGGCGACTCAAGGGTTAAACATTCTCCTGCCAAAAGCCTTACTGCTGCATTGTAACAGTACGAGGGCTGTACTCTTACAATACAGACAGAACACCTCAGTAAGGGGAGGCGGACTGTACCTTCAAAATAGAACGCATTGCAGCCACACATTTGGATTCCCCCATAACCCCAGACAGAGGAATTTGCCCTTTCCAGACAAGACTGAGAGCCCTGGGCACAACCCTGTTAAACTGCCTCCCGCTCCCATTGTCTTACCTCCCCTCCATATTAGCATAGGTAAGTGAATTCCCCATTTACTGAAGGAAGAACCCTTCTGCCTTAATCTCTTCCCATCAACACATAATCATGAGCAATACGATAATCAGTTTCTGTAATCCATTCACACTTTATCACAGGACATCGCCATTCATCAAGCTTTGTAAGGTCATAATTACCTACTTTAAACTATGTAATGGCAATCGCCCATGTGACTGATATGTCTTTGTCTAATTCCTATTAAATATACTGTCTCTGTGGGTAAGGCAGAGATTCATGAAGAACAGTCTCTGCAAGTAGACACTCGGCTACTTTAGAGACATTTTGAAACTCCCGCCAGCTGTCCAATAATAAAACTACTGCTGTTGTGCAGAAAACTTGTCTCGTCTGGATTTGTGGAACAAATTAGACATCAATATTGAATGATATGAGTGATCTTCAGAGTGTGGAGTACAGACTTACTGGTGTGGTTCACTGATGAAGAAAATGCACTCAGTGAATTGATTTGAAGAAATTTGTATTTTCTTTGAATTAAACAAGTTGAATATATTTTTGATAGAGCTATATAAGATTATAACACACCTAGATATAGCAGACAAAAAATATCTGTATTCAATAGGTGATCGCACAAGAATTAAGATCAGATGTAAAGTTTTGATACAGCGGGAGATGAGCAAGTGTTTCTGCTGACTGTATTGGCTGGAAATATGCAGAACATGCTGCCTATTATGGTAGTGCAAGCAGAGAAGATGAATGATTGATAAAAACAATTAGATCAGATCCGAGGGAAATAAAATTGCAGAGTTTGGGGGACGTATGGGGAATGAGAATATTGGATTCTGCTACAGAGAGCCAGCTTGGATTTGACGGGCCTCTCTCTGTGCTATAATGCATTTTATGTGGACTTGTTTAACTTGGTCTGGTCACCGATTAAATTGTCATTGAGGTAAATCTGCTCAGTGTTCCTACTCAGTCTAACACAGGCTGTCCTTCCTCAGCAGGAGATAAAGTTTTACTGCCTTATACTGGGTTCTGGGAGGGGGGAAGGGAGGGGGCGGTGGGTGGGGTGCGTAATGGTGTGTATAACAGTCTGCCAGCACTTATCTGAAATCAAAACACTAGTGCAGCCACACTAGGGACAGACTCTGGAAATGTGGGGAATGCTAGAAGGGAATTCTTTACCCATTCCCACCTGGAAACGGGCCAAACCAGTCAGACTGGGGAGAAGCTGTTCACCTGCTGGTGTGTGTGTGTGTGTGTGTGGGGGGGGGGGTGGTGAAGAGGAGGGTAAGGGATTCACTCAGGCAGCCATCCTGCTGAGACACCAATGAATTTACTCATAAACACAACTTGAAGGACTTTTTTTTCTCTTTTCACACCAAGTAATGAACAATGGTATTGGCAGTCCTTCAAGTTATTTTGCGTATAGAGAACTTAGCTTTGGGAATGTTCACAGCATTGTGGAACATGTACACATTCACACTGGGTAGAGACTTTTATTTTCCTTTATTCATTCACAGGATGAGGGTATCGCTGGCCCGGCAGCATTTCCTGCCCATCCCTAATTGCCCAGAGGGCAGGTATGAATCAACCTCATTGCTGTTTATATTGATATTAATCAACACGAATGTCAGACTAAATTAATTATCATCAAACTCAAATCCATTTGATATTCATATATTTACAATCAGTGTTCAATTCACCAAATGTAGCTGAAGGGAGTAATCTTCAAGTAATTCTAACAGAGAAGATACCTGAATACTTGTTCAGCAAATTAAAGCCTGTTGTGTTTAGATAGTAATAATTTTAAAAAAGTTACTTGAGAATAATGAAAGAAGTTGATTGTTGGGTAACTGATAATCTTGTTTTAATCTGAAGTTAATTTAGGATTAGTTAACAAATGGTAGGGAATCCCAGCCCCATGGAGGGCACATCCAGTTCCATGTGGGAAAACCAGAACACTTCTTGTATCAGCGACAACCACAAGTACACGGAGGTGACACTGGAAATGTCAGGAACACAAGTTAATCCATGATTAAGGTACTGCACTCACTCCGAGTCCCCACGATGATGTGTTCTCACCAGAGAGGGTACAGAGGAGATTGATCAGAATGTTTCCATGATTGGAGAATGTCTGCTCTGAGGAAAGGTTGGATAAGTTGGGGATGTTTTCCGAGGAGGATGAGCTGAGATTTAATTGAAGTGATAAGATGCTGAGGAATCCAGATCGAGTGAATAGGAAGGAGCTATTCATAACAGAGAGGTCAGAAACTGGAGGTTTTAGATTGAAACTAATTCTCAGAAAGAAGGGGAGTGGATGGTGGGGGGCAGGAACTCACTGATGGGCTTGTAAAGGCAGTAGCCAGCATCACATTAGAATAAAAGGACATGGATGTAACTGAAACGCTGGAACATGCAGGGCTATGGACTAAAGTCTGCAGAATGGGATCATTGCGATTTATTTGACACTTCTCCAGAATATTAAACTCAAGTAAATTTGTAAGTTACAGCACAGATTGAGGCCACTTTGTCCATCCTGTATGTGTTGGCTGTAATAGAACGATCCAGGTTTTACAGCGTTCTGTACTCACCAATGACAGCAACAATTTCAGACTGTGTACTCTGCCCTCTATGTGATTATGATCTGTTTTTTCAATGTATTTCTTTGGCAGCTGCTCACCTTGCTTCCTTGTTTCGTTCCCAGCCCTAACTCCATTCCCCGTGGCCTTGAGGGATTACGTTTCTGCTGCTTAATCTCTCCGGTCTTCCCCCGAGTGACAGACTGTCCTTTTGTCCTTGTCTCACCCCCACCTTGCTCACAACCTGTTACATTTCTGATGGTTCCCAGACCTCTGTAACTTTCACTGCGCCCCCTGGGTCAATGGCATGAGTTTTGAATTCTCTTCCTCATGAGATAATCAGAAATCTTTCCGGTTGCAGTTGCCCCCAGATTTTATTTTGGAAAAAAAAAAGCATTTGTGTCAGAGTCAAGTGTTTGTGAGCCTTCATCCACAATCCTGAGCACTTAGACATAATATGTGACCCTCCCACAGATGTGCAGGTTTGCTGGATTGGCCATGCTAACACGGCCTGTAGTGTGTAGGTTAGGTGGGTTGGGCTAACCATGGAAAATGTGGGGTTATGGAGGTAGGGTCATTGCAGACTCGATGGACCGAATAGTTTCTTTGTGCGCCTCAGGGATTCTGTGATTCTAACTAGTTGTGATTATCGACACGTTTTCCTCATGCCAGGTTCATTCAGCTCAGGTACACACGCTGCCTTTGTGTTTCTGTTGGTTCTCACTCAATCCTTTCCTTCTGTTTTACAGCAATTTCACACTGTATGTGAGGGTGAGAATGAATTTGTCAATACAAATACTCCAACCAAAACCCGCACAGGTCAGGACCTGTTTCTGCTGCTGATGTCGCTCACAGGGAACAGGAAAATAAAGGTTCAGTCATACATCGTACAAGGACACAGAGGTTACAATCACCAGGAACGGGTACACAGCTTAAACCTCTTTTCTCAAGAAATAAAGGACGCTGGAGAGACTGCCTGGTACAAGTAGGAAGCTTTGTATCTGTATTTTCAGAGATTTGAGGTTGAAATCATTGGATTTGATTCATGTTTCATTGCCCCAGGTCATCAAAGGTGCGATCTAAATGTGCAGCTTTCTTTCTGTCTTTTTGTCTGAGTTAACAATCTGAACCATCTCCTGGGCAGTTAGAATGGATGACAAATGCTGCCCCAGCAAGTGATGCCGTGATCCCATGAACAAACAAAACAATCCAATCGCTGTGGTTAGTTGTGAACTCGCTGGTGTTATTGGAAGGTTTATGGGGTAAAGGGAGAAGAATGGCAGTCAGTGAGGTGATCCTTTGGAGAGCTGATCAGCCAATCAGCCTCCTTTTGTACAGTAACAATTCTGTGATTAATTAATTCTGAGCCCTCTAAGGAAATATCAGGGCAGGGTTTGTAAAGAGGTCAGATTGAGTGAGTGTCTCGGTAAACACAAGTGAGACACAGGTACAGAGAGGCTTTGGGATGGATTAAATTAAATTTTATACATTTGCACCGTCATCAACATTACAGCAGTGAAAAATGGGAGTGTTCAAGAGAGTGGAATTAGAGCAGCAAATAAATCTTCAACATTTATGTAGCTAAAGGGGATGCTGGGGTAAAGATACTGTAGTTAGTGCTTATTTTATTCCAGGCACACCCGCCTAGGAGCACATCCTTCTTGTATCTATCCTGTCGAGCTCTTGACGATTTTGTTCATTTGAAGTGTTTCATGTTTAGATACTTCAGAGAAGACAGCTTCAAGCTCCTCAATCTCTCCTACCAGGGCAATGCTGCTGTTAGAATTCAATTCACTGGAGCATGTAACTGGCTGCTTCATGGACTGGAACTGGCAATTGAGACTGAAAGGTAACTGAGTGGTGAGCACTGCTGCCACACAGCGTCAGGGACCCAGGTTTTATTTCAGCCAGATGCGACTGTGTGGAGTTTACACGTTCTCACCATGTCTGCGTGGGTTTCCTAGGGTGCTCGAGCTTCCTCCCACAGTCCAAAGATGTATAGGTTAGGTGTATTGCCTATGCTAAATTGCCCAGAGTGTCCATGTATGTGCCGGTTAGGCCATTAGCCATGGGAAATGCAGGGTTACAGGGACAGGGTGGGTCTGAATGGGATGCTCATCATAGGCTGGTGTGGACTCGATGGATGAATACCCTGTTTCTGCACTGTAGGGAATCTATTCTATTCTCATGAAGAAGAATGTACTTGTCTCAATGTGTTGCAAATTTGTGGCATTCCCTCTTCAAAATGCGGTGGATGCCAGGACAATGAGCAGATTTAATGAAGAGATACAGATGTTGAATTTGCAATGAGATGAAGGGCGAGAGAGAGCAGGCGGGAAAACCCAGCTGAGACCGAGGTGAGCTCGATCATCACCGTATTAAATGGTGGGGCTGGTTTGAAGGGCTGCATTGCCTCTCCTGTGCCCAGTGCTCATCTTCTTACGGTAATAACTGGAAAGCTGAATCCAAAACTCACCACCTTCACCAAAGGAGATTTTGGAAAAAGCAGGCTAGTCAGGTGGATTAGCGTTCCACACTTAGATAGTGAGGAAGCGTGTGGGAGATAATGATTTTGCAATTTTAAACTGAGGGGAGACAGTGATTTATGGTTTTAGACTGTGAGGACATTCACACCATCCAGAATACTCTGTTGTGAACATCCATCCTATACTTTAATACGACAATGTAACACAAAACACCCAGGAAACTTCGCCTCACCTCGTAATCTGGTGAAAGACTTCTGATAAATCCGGTTGAACTTAGAACACAGCTGGAAAGCTGGAAGATTAAATCCAATCCCAAGATCGAGTGCTTAGACAAAGGAGACTACAATAGGATGAGGCAGGAGTTGGCTAATGTAAACTGGAAGCAAAGACTTTACCGTGGGAAAGTTGACGGACAACGGGGGAATTTTTCGAAGTGCTCAGCAAAAGTATATATCAGGGAAAGGGACGGACTGTAGGAAAAAGGAGTAATCTGCCATGGGTGGCTCAGGAAATAAGGGAGTCTATCAAATTGTAATAGAAGGCATACAAATTGGCAAAGACTACGGAGAAACTAGGAGATTAGTAAAACTTTAAAGATCAACAGAAAGCTAGATGGGATTGGGGGAGAAAAGTGATGAGTAGCTGTCCCCAGGGCCGGAATAGCAGCTTACACTTCTAGAGGGGAACCTATTGTGTGGGGAACATATGGTCTCTGTAATTGTTGAAGCACTTAACTGTTACCATAGAGATAATCCTGATCAAGTTACAAATCACAGCACACTCCAAAAGCTTGTACTTCCAAATAAACTGTTGGACTATAACCTAGTGTTGTGTGATTTATAAGTTTGTCCACCCCACCCCAACACCGGCTCCTCCATATCAGAATCCTGATATACAGCCCCACTGAAACTGAAGTGCCTGTCAGATACTTGAGGGAGCCGCAGGGGTGTATGTTTTAACCACAAAGTGCGAAGCTGAACTAGACTTTCTAACTGACCGTTGCCATGGAGATAATACTGAGAGAGACTCTCTATTCAAAGTCCCAAACCACAAAAGGTATAAAGAATGGGAGCCATACATCAGACAGATGGGGAGTTACCTGATGCTGCTTGGAGGGGTTCTGCATGTACACTATCCAGGTAACTGCCATGTCTCATCAATAAAGACTCAAAGAAGACCTCTCAGAGTTCTGTACCAAGTTATCCCTATCCAGCAGGGTTTAGGAATATGAGTACACAGCAGTCAGTCTTCACAGTGGAGGATACGAAGAACATGCCAGTAATTGATAAGGAGACTGAGGAAGGTGAGGACCATGAAACAACGATTATCACCAAAGCATTAGAGCTGGGCAAGCTAATGGAGCTAAAGCTAGATAAGTCTCTTTGCCCTGATGGAATACATCCCAGGGTGCTACCAGAGATAGCCGGAGAAATAGTAAATATACTTGGAGTCAGGGTCCTACAGCAGAGACAGGCCCTTTGGTCCAACTGGCCCATGCCGACCAGAATGTCCATCCACACTAACCCCATTTCCCTGCACTTGGCCCATCTGCTTCTGACTCTTTCCTATCCATGTATTTGTCCAAATGTCTTTTACCTGTTGTTGAGTGTTCCTGCCTGAACCACTTCCACTGGCAGCTCATTCCATATACATACCACCCTCTGTGTAAAACAGTTACCCCTCAACTTCTCTTTTATTCTTTCCCCTCTAACCTTCAACTGATGCTCTCCAGTCCTTGATTCCCTGGGAAAAAGACTGAATGCATTCACCTTATCCATGCCTCTCATAGTCTTACACACTTCTAGAACAGTACCCACTCAGTTTCCTCTGCTCTAAACAAAACAATCCTCGCTTGTCCAACCTCTCCCTATAACTCAGACCCCTGAGCCCTGACAACATCCTTTAAAATTGTTCTGCACTTTTTACAGTTTAATAACTGAAACCTACACTGCATTCATCATATTTCCAGTATTTCCCCACGGCGCTGGAACCAACGTGACAACGCCAATGGATTACAATCCATGATCGAGAATGAACTCCTTTACAACAATCCCATTTTCATAGTATTTCCCCTGGTGCAGGTATCCTTGTGTCTTTCTGGTTGCATGGTTAATTAAAGTCTTGTCCTTCTACAAAGCAAAGCTGTGGCTTAATTTTTCCTGGGAAACATGCCATGATTTTTCAGACTTCTAAAAACAAATGAACTCTTTCTCCACAGTCACCACCCTAACATGGACTTGGCTGTGTCTCAGTAGTTTTTCCAGTCATACTGAGATTTGGAATATTCGCCCATGGACAGAATACACACCTTTCCTTCCACATGAAAGGGCCAATGAATATTCAGATCGGCACGGATCAAGTAACTATCAGATCTGAACATGAAGTTCAATTTGAATTTCTCATCCACAAATCCACCCTTTCAGTATCCTACAACTGAGAAAACAACTCACCATATTAATACAGGATGGATCTTTATAAGATAATTATAGTATTAAATTGTAGTTTCATGTTTCCCAGAGTTTTAACTCTCAATCTAACAATTTCTTTCTTCTGTGAACTGAAATCCAAACCAACCTCCTCACTCCTTTCCTCCACACCTGGTTCTCACACACTCTGTCCTCTCTTTGAATTCAGTTTCCTAGCTCTTGTCTGCGGACTAAGAACCAAACCAATGAGTCTGATTCTGAGTCCACCGGGGGGGGGGGGGGGGGGGGGGAGAGAGTTGTTGGTGAATCCTCTGATGACAACCACCCTGCATACACTGCTTCCTGCACACTCTGGCCAAAACCCGTCTTACTAACATGAACCAAATTAGAACTCAAATTTCAGGTCCATCCTTGTCACTTTCTACAAAAACCCTGAATCTTCACAAAAAAGAGTTCTGATAACTTTCTGCAAAATGCTGCCCCACTGATAGTCTGATCACATGGCAGGATACCAGGAAACAGGCCATTCCCCTGGGTCCTGCTCCGGAAGATGCCAATGACAGATTAATCCGATACACCCAGAGCCTCCTTCCCAGGCACTGACCCGTACTGTGCATACTCCCACAATAGGCCAGCACTGTGCCCATACACAGGTCTCCCCTCCTACAGTACGTGCTCCCGATCATACAGGAGTCCGGGTGAGTGACAGCAGCTGCTGCCCAATATATCAGAATCCCTACAGTATGGAAACTGGCCCTTCGGCCAAACAAGTCCATACCGACCCTCCAAACATTAACTTGCACAGACCCATTCCCCTACCCTATATTTACCCCTGACTAATGTAACTAATATTATGGGCAATTTAAAATGGCCAATTCACCTGTCCTGCACATCTTTGGGATTGTGGGCAGAAACCGGAGCACCCAGAGGAAACCCGCTTAGACACGGGGAGAATGCACAAATTCCAGGTTTGGCTGGAATCAAAACCGGGTACCTGGTGCTGTGAGGCAGCAATGCTAATCACTGAGCCGTCTCTATGGACGGGAAGGGGCGAGGCTGGAGAACTGGGGTAATGAGATTGTAAACAATGAATGAATGTGGAGGACACTGGGGGATGGACAGGTCAGTGAGGGACAGGAGCAGTGCAGCAGCAGGAGGGGATCCTGGACAAACTGAGCAATGGGAGAGTCTGACAGGAGAGAAACTACAGGAAGGTTCTGTTTAGAGGCTGAGGCAGGGACAGCTGGGAGACAGTATGGCCTGGTGGCTTGGGCAGGTTTTCTAATCAGCCTCTTCAAAGATGCTGTTCCTCAACTCTGAGCCCGATCCTCCTGGTCCAGAGGTAAGGACACTGCCACCATTTCCTGGTGGGCAAGGGATACGGGGACCGCCTTTCAAAAAGGAACTCAATTGTGTTGGTGACATTAACAAGACTCAATACACAGTCACTGACAAAATGCGGTGTACTTGAACTTCATCCCGAATATTAACACCTATAACTGGGTAACGCAGACCCTGATGTACAGAGTTAAATCCTGGATATTAATAACATATTTGTGCATGGGAAATCATGTCTCATGAATCTGACTCAGTTTTTTTGAAGAAGTAACAAAGAGGATTGCTGAGGTCAGAGCATAGACATGATCTACATGGACTTCAGTAAGGCGTTCGACAAGGTTCCTCACGGGAGACTGGTCAGCAAGGTTAGATCGTATGGAGTACAGAACTGGCCCAAAAGTAGAAGGCAGAGGGTGCTTTTCAGGCTGGAGGCCTGTGACCAGTGGATTGTCACAAGGATCAGTGCTGGATCCACTACTTTTCGCCATTTATATCCATGATTTGGATGTGAACGTAAGTATTGTAAGTAAGTTTGCGGATGACACCAAAATGGGAGGTGTGGTAGACAGGGAAAAAGATTACCTCAGAGTGCAAGGGGATCTAGATCAGATGGGTGATGGGCTGAGGAGTTCAGTTTAGAAAAATGTGAGGTACTGCATTTTGGAAAAGCAAACTTTAGCAGGCCTTTACAGTTAATAGTAAGTTCCTGGGGAGTGCTGCTAAACAAAGAGCCCTTGGGAGTGCAGGTTCATAGTTCCTTGACAGTAGAGTAGCAAGTAAATCGAATAGTGAAGGCGGCGGTTGGCCGGCTTGTCTTTATTGGTCAGAGCATTGAGTATAGGGGTTGGGAGGTCATATTGCGGCTGTACTGGACATTGATTCGGCAACTTTTGCAATATTCCATCGAATTCTGTTCTCCTTCCTATCATGTTTAAGAACATCCATCTGAAAGAGGTCAGAAAAGAAGTATAGCATGTTGCCAGGGTTGGATAGGCTGTTTTCTCTGGAGCTTCAGAGGCTAGACAGTGATCTAAAAGAGATTTTAAAAATCAGGCCGGGCATGGATAGGGTAAATAGACAAGATATTTTCCCTCCAGTGGGGGAGTACAGAACTAGGGGTTTGGGAGGGAGGGTAGGCAGACAGGGAGTGGGTGGATTGACAGGGGTGGGACAGCAATGGGTAGGGAAAGAGAGGGGGGATAGAGAGGGGTGGCACAGAAACAGGTGGGGAAAGAAAGTAGGATTAGAGAGGAGGGGAACAGAGGGGGCGACTGATGGTGGGGGGGAGAGACGCGGTGGGCGACTGACAGGAGGGGGCAACCGACGGGGGGGGTGCGACCGACAGGGTGGGGGGCGCGACCGACAGGAGAGGGGGGAACTACCGACAGGAGAGGGGCAACCCACTGGAGGGGGCAAACGACAGACAGGAGGGACAGACTGAGGGGGCGACAGATGGGGGATCAGACCGACAGAGGGGAGGACGACCCATGAGGGGGTGGGGCGACGACAAAGAGGGGGGGGAACAGACAGAGCGGGGGTGGAGACGGGGAGGAAGATGGAGAGTTATTTTATAGATCTACAACTCAACCCTGTTTGTGTTTTGTCCTCCTCACCTTAATTCCCTTTGAAGGGCTCAGAACAACTGCATAGTTCCTGGAAAGTTTCAGGGAGATCAGGTGCTGAACATGGAATTTGGGACACTAACATTGAATGGAATGTGCTGGTCAATAAATGGACTCTGGTTCGACTCCACTGTCTGTGTGGTGTTTGCACATTCTCCCTGTGTGTCTGCGTGGGCTTCCTCTGGGTGCAGATGTTGTAAACCAGGAAGAGAAACAGAAGCTTCTGGAAACGCTCAGCAGGTCTAGCAGCATCTGTGAAGAGAAATCAGCGATAACATTTCTGAGGGGGACCAGACCTGAAACTTTAACTGATTATTTTTCACAGATGCTGCATGACCTGCTGAGCATTTCCAACAATATCTGTGCAGGTTTAAAGGGAGTTGTGTCAGACAAGTGTCTTGTGCAGAAGGTGGTCAGTGACTAGAATGTATTCTCTTGGGAGATGGGAAAAGCAGAAACAATCACAGTTTAAGAGGCATTCGGACAGACACATTAGCAGGCATAGGTTATCAGGGATATGGATCATGTTACAGGCAGATGGAATTAGTTTGGGATGGCATTATGATCTGCACAGACACGATGGGCTGATTACTCTGGTGCTGTAACTGTTGTTTTCCAGGGGTTAGAATGTTTTTTGAAGGAACAAAAATGATTGATGAGGGCAGACTGGTCGACATGATCAACGTGGACTTTAGTAAGGCATTCGGCAAGCTTTCTCATGGAGACTGGTTAGCAAGGTTAGGTCTCATGGAATAAAGCAGAAACCAGCTATTTGAGTACAGAACTGGCTCAAAAGTAGAAGACAGAGAGTGGTGGCGGAGGGATGCTTTTCAGACAGGAGGCCTGTGGAGTGTCACAAGGATTGGTGCTGTATCTATTATTTTCCGTCATTTATATCAATGATTTGGATGTAAACACAGGAGGTATTAGTAATTTTGCAGATGACGCCAAAATTGGAGGTTTAGTGGACAGCGAAAAAGATGACCAAGGCTGTAATGTTTCCTGTAGGTGTCACCATTTCAGATGCTGCCCGACTTGCTGGGGATCTCCAGCACTTCTTGGGTTTGTTGCAGATTCCCACCATTTTGCTGAAGCACTGGAGACAGAGAGCTGTACAGCTCCAGATTTTGTTGACTCTGATTCCTGGGATGTCAGGACTGATGGATGAAGAGGGACTCAATCCTCGTTTAATCCTCCTTTCCTTTGGTTTTCGGAGCCGCTGACTACATCACTAATATTCTACCTCCCACTCTCTGTCCTGAATCTGACCCATCTAACCTGACACTTTAGCTCCCACCCCCCTGCCAGACTAGTTAATACCTCACCAATGGAACTGGCAATAGCCCCCCACCCCTCCCCAGGAGATTTGACCCAGCTCTGCCCAGGGGTAACCGGTCAGGCTGGTACAGTTCCCACCTAACCCAGAAACGCTCCCAATGCCTGAAGAATCTAAACCCTTCCATGGTACACCATTTCTCCAGCCACATATCCGGCTGATCTACCCTCTTATTCCTGCTCTCACTAGCACATGGCACTGGGAGCAAGTCTGACATCATTTCATTTCAGGAGCTGCATTATAATGTGTCCCTGCTCTCCCAATATCCAGCTTTCAAACGCTCATCCCTTTGTTTCATGCTGTCGTTGGTATTGATGTGTTCTCCAACCACGGGCTGTTTACCCTCCAGCTCCAGAATGTCCTGTAGCTGCACCATGATATCGCGGATCCTATCACCAGGGAGATAACATACCATCCTGGATTCATGGCTGTGGCCATAGAAGTGCCTGTCTGTATCACTGACTATTGAATCCCCTGTCACTCTCTTTCTTCCCGTTCTGGGCAGCAGAGCTATCTACGGTGTCATGAACCTGGCTGTTGCTGATTGCCTCTGAGACCAACACATACGCACACACCCACACGAATCCCAAGCGGTATACAGTATCTGTTTGGGAAGGGAATAACCACTGGGAACTCCTGCACTTCCTTCCTGAGCCTTTTACTTGATCTGATGGTCCCCCATTCCCTTTCTGCCTGTGTAACCCTCACCTGCAGTGTGACTAACTCACTGAACATGCTGTCCATAACATTCTCAGTATTGCAGATGCTCCACAGTGAGTCCACTCTCAGCTCCAGGTCTGAAAAGCAGTTTCCCAGTAGCTGCTGATGGGCACATTTCCTGCACATATAGCCCGTCAGGGACACTGGAAACATCCCTAATTTTCCCACATTGTACAAGAGGAGCACACCATGAGTCTGAGGACTCCGGTCACACAGGCTCTCTAGATTCAGCTAGTTATTCTCATTTAGAGAATTTAAATGAGCGAGCAATCTTCCTACCCTTCAAACATTGTAATCAAAATCCCGTATTCTTTACTTAAGTTGATACGTTATACCTTAAAAACTGTTACAAAATCTCCACAGGTATCGCTTACAAACTGGCTGTTCCCTTTGGGACCATGTGAATTTCTGAATGGGCTGAAACAAAACGGAGTTTCAGCTTCACCTTCTCCCTGTCCCACCTCGCTCTGTTTACACCCAACTCCAAAACACTCATTGAGCCAAGCTGCCCTCACAGTGCAGCCCTGTCATTTTCATTGTCTGCTCACCCCTACACTGCCCTCAGCCTCCTGTACTGTTCCAATACATCTCAATGGGAGCTCAGGAAAAGCATCTCATCTTTCAATTCAATCCTTTGTAGCCCCAGA
This sequence comes from Hemiscyllium ocellatum, assembly GCF_020745735.1. NCBI lineage: Eukaryota > Metazoa > Chordata > Chondrichthyes > Orectolobiformes > Hemiscylliidae > Hemiscyllium > Hemiscyllium ocellatum. The sequence goes on from NW_026867800.1 coordinate 490,660, forward strand.
GTCAACATGGACCTCAGCAGTTTCTGGGTGAACAGACAGTTGTTAGAATCTGGAACATTCCACCTAAAACGGTACTGGAATTTGTGTTTATAAGGAGCTGCAGGGAATTGAAAATAAGGAGTTTACAGGTTAGCATCATGAAGTGGGTGATTGGGACTAAATCTGACAGTCCCTACAAAGAGACGAAGTGCAATCTGGACAAATCTATGCTCCCCCTCAGACCAAAACAGACCCTGAGCTTCCAGTTGCCTGCCACTTTAACACACGAGCCTGTTCCCTGGCCAACATCTGTCTCATTCTTAATGCAGTGTTCCAGGGAAGCTTGATGCAGAACACTCCAGAACATACCAAATGGCCCTGTATTTCAAGGACAGCAATTTCCCCTCCCATGTGGTCAACAATACCCTTCAGTGTATCTCCACCACTTCCTGCACCTCTGCTCTTGAACCCCACCCCTCCAACCGCAGCAAGGATAGAACCCCCAAGTCCTCGCTTTTCAGCCAGATACAACACATCATCCTCTGCCATTTCCACCACCGACAATCAGACCCCACCAAGAGATATCTTTCCCTCCACATCCCTTTCAGCATTCCTCAGAGACCATTCCCTGTGACTTCCGCATTAGATCCATGCTCCCCACCAACCCATCCTCCACTCCCAACACCTTTGCCTGCCATTGCAAGAGGTGTGAAACCTGTGCCCACACCTTCCCCTCACCTCCATCCAAGACACCAGAGGTCCCTTCCACATCCAACAGAGATTTTCCTGTACATTGAATAACCTCATCTATTGTGTTCATTGTTCTCTACAATGGGGAGACAGGACGCCAACTTGCAGAATGTTTCAGGGAACCTTTCTGGGAGACGTGCACCAATCAACCCCACTGTCCTGTGGTCAACCATTTCTACAACCCACACTCTCACTCTGCCAAGGACATGCATGTCCTGGGCCACCTCCACCACAAAATCCTAACTACATGACTCCTGGAGCAAGAATACCTCATCTTCTACCTTGGGACCCTTTCAGTACAGAATCAATGTTTCATCATTTCCCCTCCCACCACCATATCCCAGATCCAGCCCTCCGACTCAGCACCACCCTCTTGAACAGTCGCACCTGTCCATCTTCCTTCTTAATTACCCACTCCAGCCTCTCACCATTACCCTCCACCAGCATCTTCCTATCGCCTTCCCAACTACCTTCTCGCCAGCCCCACACACACATCCTATTATCTGTCAACCCTCTTCCCCACCCTCACATTCCTGCTGAAGGGCTCAGGCCCAATATGTCAATTCTCCTGCTCCTTGGATACTGTCTGACCGGCTGTACTTCTCCTGCGCCAAACTTTAACGTAAGCTGGAAGAACAAACCTCATTTTGTACTTGGGGGACCCTTCAGGCCTCTGACCTTAAAACTGAATTCATTAATTTTAGGTCCTAAGTCTCCCACGTCCTTGCGCCCTAGAGCCCCACCCCACACACCAGGCCTTGTTATTACATAGCCTGTCATTACACACTACCTATGGTTAGCCACTAATAGTCTCCATTAACAGCTAATCACCCTCCCCCAGTCAGATCGTTATCCACTCCTTTATCCAACCGCTCTTCTCACTCTATCCCCACCTTTACTCCTTTTATCTTGCCCCCATCCCCCCACACTATCTTCTGCACATAAACGGACTTTTTTTTTCTCAGTAACATCTGTTCTGAGGAAGGGACACTGGATCGTAAACTTTAACTCTGATTTCTCGTCACAGATGCTGCCAGACCTGCTGAGCTTCTCCGGAACCTCCTGGTTGTTGTTTCTGATTTACATCTTCCGCAGTTCTTTTGGTTTTAATTTACCGGGAGTTTGTAATTCAGGTCCAACAGCCTCTGTCCCAGTCCCTGCTGTCTCTCCCACCCCCACCCAGTGACACTGCACCTGCACAGCTCATGGACAGGTGTCGTCTTGCTGGCCACACCCCTCATTCACTCCCATTGGCTGCAGGACCACACAGGCTCTCCTCCTATTGGTCTGGAGCTGCCGTTAATCAAGCCGGCGCCGATTGAGAGGTGAGCTCCTCCCTCTCTCTGCTCTGGGATGAGCTTCATCATTCACAGTGAATGGGGCAGTATCACAGAGCACAGGGGCTGGGGGCTATTCAGCCCATTGGAGCTGTCCTCTCTCCCTCTACAGATGTTGCATATATGTCCCAACTACCCCCAAATCTTTCCTTAAAAAGTAAAATTCCAAGTCTGTTTCAAAATACCTGCTGAATCTGTGTCGTTCAGACTGTTCCAGATGCTCAGAACTTACTGAGTAAAATAGTGTTCACATTTTCACCTTGTATTATTTGCCAATTACTTGAACGTAGTTACTAAAAATTGTGACAGGGTTAACAATTCCTCTCTCTCTTTGCAAATTCAAGACCTTGGAACCAAATCTGCGCCAGGTCAAAATCACTGCTTCACCTTCTCAGCTCCAAGGATAATTATCTGTGCTTCAGCTAGCTCGAAACAAAAGAGAAGAATGCATCTTAATTTATTAAGATCAAAGAAACAGACCTCCGGTCCAATTCGTCTGTGCCAACAAGGAATCCTAAACTAATGGATTCCCATTTACCATCTATTGGCCTGTATCCATCAAAACCCTTCCTATTCATGTACCCAATTGGAAGCCTTTTAAATGTTGTGATTTTTCAGCCTCCACTACTTCATCTGGTAGCCCCTCCCATACACACATCACACTCAGCTTGAAAATGTTGCCAGTTCGATCCCTTTTAAATCTTTGCCCTCTCGACTTAAACCCATGTGCTCTAGTTTTGGACGCACCTAACCTGAGGAAAAAGGATGCCAGCTGCTCACCTTATCCACGTGCCTCGTGATTTTATAAATCTCAATGAAGTCACCTCTCAGTCTTTGACTCTCCAGAGAAAATAGCCCCAGCCTATTCAGCCCCTCCCTGTAGCCCAAATCCTCCAATCCTGGTAACGTTTTTGTAAATCTTGTCCAAACCTTTTCAAATTTCACAACATCCTTCCCAGAACAGGAAAATTCAAACTGAAAACAGAATTCCAGAAGTGGCTTAATCAACGTCCTGTCCAGCCACAATATGACGTCCCAGCTTCTGTATTCAATGCATTGACCATTAACGGAGAGCGTTAATGGAGTCCCATTTGCCAGCGGTTCACCCTTATCCCTCTAAAACCTCCCTCTTCAAGTCCCCAGTCAGACACCTTTTAAATGCTGCAATTGTACTAGCCTCCACCCCTTCCTCTGGCAGCTCATTCCATACTTGCAATGCCCTCAACATGAACACAATGCCCCTTAAATCCCCTTTAAATCTTTTCCCTCTCACCTTAAGCCTGTACCCTCTCGTTCTGGAGCCACCGAACTTGGGAAAAAGTCCCTGACTGCTCACCTTATCCATGCCCTTCATGACTTTATAAGATCACCTCTCAGCCTCCAAATCTCCAGGGAAAATAGTCCCAGCCTATTCAGCCTTTCCCAATAGCTCAAATCGTCCAACCCCAGGAAAGTCCTTGCAAATGTTTTCTGAACCCTTTCAAGTTTCTCAACATTATTCCAAGAACAGGGAGATTGGAACTGAAAACAGAATTCCAGAAGGGCCTTCATCAGTGCCCTGTCCAGCCACAATATGACATCACAACAGCTGCATTCAATGCATTGACCAATAACGGGGAGCGTACCAAATGCTGCATTCACTCCCCTGCCTACCTGTGACTCTACTTTCAGGGAACTATGAACCTGCACTCCAAGGTCCCATTGTTCAGCAATGTTCCCCAGGAGTTTACCATTAAGTGCATAAGTCCTGCCCTGATTTGCCTTTCCAAAATATAACAGCTCACATTTATCTAATTTGAACTCAGTCTGCAATTCCTTGCTCCAATGGCCCATCTGATCAAGATCCTGTTGTATTCTGAACTAACCTTCTTCACTGTCCACTACACCTCCAATTTTGGTGTCTTCTGTAAACCTACTGACCATATCTCATATATTCACATCCAAGTCATTTATTTAAGGGCCCAATATCCATCCCTGCAGCACACTGCTGCTCACAGGCCTCCAGTCCGCAAAGCAACCCTCAATCATCATCCTCTGTCTCCTACCTTCAAGGTAGTTTTGTAATGGCTTGCTCTCCCTGCATTCCATGTTATCTAACCCTGCTACCCAGTCTGCTTTGTGGAACCTTGTTGAATGTCCATATAAACAACATTCACCGCCTGGCTTAATCAATTTTCTTTGTCACTTCAAAACACTCACTCAAGTTAGTGAAACACAATTGTGCATGTACAAAGCCACAGTGACTCTCCCTGATCATTCCTTACCTTTCCAAATAGATGGATATCCTGTCCATTCGAACAACTTGCCTGCCTGACTTCCGGCTCACTGTTCTCTTGTTCCATGGCCCCTCCTTACCACCTTTTTTAAAATAATGGCACCTCACCTGTCGCTATCAAACATACAAATACCTCAGGAGAGGCCCAACAATCACTTCCCTAGATTTCCAGAAAGTTCCAGGATACACCTGATCAGGTTCCAGGGCTTTATCCACCTTGATGTGATTTAAGACATCCAGTCCCACTTCCCCTGTATCATGGACACTTTTCAAGTTATCACTGTTTATTTCTCCAAACTCTCGAGCTTCCATATACTTCTCCAGTAAAAAGGACGTGAAATATTTGCATATATTTCACACCCCCTGTGGTTCCATAGACAGCCTTGTTGACCTTTAAGCGGTCCTATTCTCTGGTCCAGTTAATCTTTTGTCTGTGATATATTCGTTCAATCTCTTTGGATTCTATTCCAGGACATCCCAGAAAGGCCTACTTCAAGGACCGTAACTTTCCTCCGACTTGATCAACAATGCCCTCCAACACATACCCTCCACTTCCCGCACCTCCACCTTTACCCCACCCCTCCAGCCACAATAAAGAATACAGCCCTGCGGTCTTCATCTTCCACCCCACTAATCTCCAGATACAGCGCATTAACCTCTTATTTCTGCTACCTAAAGTCAGACCCCACCATAGACATATTTCCCTCCCCACCGCTATCTGCGTTCCACAGAGACCATTCCCTCTGCACCTCCCTTGTTAGGTCCACACCCTCCCACCAACACATGCTCCACACCTTTGACCTTCCCTTACCGCCACGGGAAATGTAAAACGTTCAGCCACACCTCACTGAGCTCTGTCCAGGACCTCAAAACGATCTTTTCACATCAGGCAGAGATTTGCCTGCACATCCCAAAACCTCATATACTGCATCTGGACACTATGGGAAATTTAACATGGTTCATCCAACTAACCTACATATCTTTGGACTGTAGGAGTAAATTTGAATATCCGAAGGAAACCCTCACAAACACTGGGGAGAATGTGCCAACTCCAACACAGACAGTTGCCGGAGGCTGGTATCAAACCCAGGTCTCTGTTGCTGAGGAAGCAGCGCTAACCACTGAGCCACAATACTGTGGGATCTTTGGTGCTGATGTGCTGCCCCACTGATACCTCAGTCACTCTCCCTGCCTCATTTCCTAAGAGGCAGTGATGATGGAGTGAAATTATCACTAGACAGTTAATCCAGAGACCCAGGTAACGTTCTGGGGACCTGGGTTTGAATCCCATCACGGCAGAATTTGGAAAGTGAATTCAATAAATATCTGGAAAAAATAATCTAGTGACGACAAGGAATCCATTGTCAATTGTTGAAAAAACCCATGTGGTTCACTCATGACCTTTAGGGAAGGAAAATGCCATCCTTACCTGGTCTGGTCTGCATGGGACTCCAGACCTATAGCAAAGTGGTTGATTCTTAACTGCCCTCTGGGTAAACGCAGCAATAAATGCTGGCCGAGCCAGTGACAGCCTCATCCTGTGAATGAATAAAGAAAACAGGTCAGGTTTTGTTCCTTCTCTAGTAGGTACATCCTACAAACTCAATCAGAAACGTTCTCGTATACACTGAACAAATACATTTCCATCCAAGCCCTTAACACTACAGCACTCCGAGGCCATGTTGGTAAAGTTAAAACCCCTTATCATTGCAACTATATTTTTACAGATAACTGAGGTCTGCCGGTAAAATTGTGTCTCAATTCCCCGCTGACTATTGGGAGAGAGTCTATAATACAATCCCAGTAAGATGGTCATCCCTTTCTTATTTCTCAGTACCACCCAAATAACTTGCCTGGATGTACTCCCAGGAATATCCTCCCGAAGCCCAGCCATAATGTTATCCCTAATCAAAAACACCTCTCCCCCTGCTGTTGTCCCCTTGCTATAGCATCTATACCCTGGAACATTAAGCTGCTAGTCCTATCCATCCCTGAGTGCTGCCTCTGTAATTGCTGTAATATCCCAGTCACATGTTCAAAACCATACCCTGAGCCCACCTGCCTGACCTGTCAGGTCTCTTGCACTGAAATAAATGCAGTGTAACTGGTCCGTCCCACCTCATTCTGTAGCTTGCTCTTGCCTGCCTTGACAGTCTGATCTGGTGAACAGTACCAGCCTCAGACTCACCTCTTTTCTCACTATCTCTTTAGGATTACCCCGACTCCCTCACTGGTTTAATGCCTCCCGAGTGGCACTAGCAAATCTCCCTGCTCCTCAGGACCCCATGCTTTCCCCTTCCTATGCCATTGGTACCAATGTACAATGATCTCCCACTGGTTATTTTCCCTTTTGAAAATATTCTGCTCCCTCTGAGAGACATCCTTGACACTGGCACCAGGGAGGCACCACCCCATTCTGATCTCTCACTGTCACCTGCAGAAACAGCAGACTGTGCCCCTGACTAGAGAGTCCCCTATCACCATCGATCGTGTGGAACTGGATATAGCTCACATTATGTCAGAAGCCAGTCTCAGTGCCAGTAACTTGGTTGTCAGTGCTACATTCCCCTGAAAGTCTATTACCACCTACATTTGCCAAAACAGTATACTTGTCTGAGATGGGGATAGCCACAGGAGACTCCTGCAGTACCTACCTACCCTCCGAGCTTTCCTGGAGGTAACCCATCTACTTGACTGTACCTGCAGTATCCTGCATTCCTGAGACTGCCACATATCACACACCCCAGCTCCTGCCAATTCCTCACTGCCTTTAATCACTCCTCCACCAATCCATGCGTTCCAATAGGATTTGCAATCACACTTCCTGCAGACAATCATCAGGTTCATTGAAACTCTCCCTAATCTCCCACATCCGACAGGAACAGCACGCCACTCTACAACAGGCCATCTCTCTGCCTTAACAACCTACAGACCAAGACAAAGGCACAGTCTAACTGCTCGAAAAATACTGCCCGAGAATAACTTAATGCTTACGTTTTATATCTTAAACATTTAATCAAGAGACTGTAAGACATTAAAAAGAAATCCTCACCTGACTCACGATTGTAGAGTTAATAAAATAAAACTGACTAAGATTGATGTTTGAAGAGACTGAAACTCACTGAGCTGATCCCTGGCTCTGAGTACTTCCAATGGTGAGGTCTCTCTGAGGGCAGCTGTGAAATGTCACTGTTTCTCTTCTCTGCCCACCCCATTTCCAGAGAGGTTTTTAACTTCACAGCAAGTCAGCTCAGAGAGGCCACTGCTTGGTTTTATTCACTCGGGGTTGCCTTTGCTGCCCAGACAGTATTTATTGGCCACCTTCACTTGCCTTGGAGAAAGTGGTGGTTAACTGCCTCCCTGAAATGTTGCAGTACATGTACACCACAGTGATGTTTGGACAACAATCCCCCTCTGGCCCCACAACTCTCCCTGTCTCTGTAATCCCCCTCCGGCTTCAGAAATTACACGTCCATGGCATAAGATTTTTATTTGGATTCATTTTTGTTTAATAAACACCCCCTCCCCCCCTCAAAAAAGTGAAATATTTCGCCCCCAAACAAATTTCCGTTGATTGACCTTTTGGAGAGGCTGACACATAGACGTTGCAGTATTTTATCTCACTTTTAAACATTGCTAAAAAGGGAGGCAATGGCTTTATGGTATTCCTGCCAGATGAGTGATATGTGCAGTGTTCCGAGGATTAGAGTTAGAATCCCAACATGGCTGATGGTGGCATCGGAATTCAATACAATCTAGAATGAAAAGGTGAATGATGACCATGAAACTATTGTCGATAGTTAGAAAACCCATCTGGTTCACTAATGTCCTGTAGGGAAGGAAACGGTCATCCTCACCTGGTCTGGCCTACATGTGACACCAGACCGACAGCAATGTGATTAACTTTCAACTGCCCTCAGGAAAAATACTTTAAAAACTGTTAACAAGTACTACGCAGGTATCACTTAAAAACTGACTGTTCACATTGGGACCATGTGAATTTCTGAACGGCCTGAACTAAAACGGAGTTTCAGCTTCACCTTCTCCCTGTCTCCCCTCGCTCTGTTTACACCCAAGTCCAAAACACTCTCATTGAGCCAAGCAGCCCTCACAGTGCAGCCCTGTCATTTTTATTGTCTGCTCACACCTACACTGCCCTCAGCCTCCTGTACTGTTCCAATACATCTCAATGGGAACTCAGGGACAGCATCTCATCTTTCAATTAAGCCCTCTGTAGCCCCAGAGTCAACATGGACCTCAGCAGTTTCTGAATGAACAGACAGTTGTCGGAATTTGGAACATCCCACCTGGAAAGGTACTGGAATTTGAGTCCACAAGGACTTTTAAACGGGAAGTTTGCAGGAAATTGAAAATATGAAGTTTACAGGTGAACATCATGAAGTGGGTGACTGGGTCTAATCTGAGAGTACTTACAAAGAGACGAGGTGTAATTTGGATAAGTATGTGTTCCCACTCAGGCCATTATCTCCTTCCTCAGCTGCAGTGCCCGGAACAGAGCACATACCCAAAGGGTAGTCCAACAAATTTGTACATCTTTCTGCTTAACAAAAATATTGGAGATATTTTCCCACAAACAGAACAGACAAACCTTTCTCCTTCCACAGTTAAATGCTAATGATATTCAAATCCTGATGACTCCATTGACTGCAAAAACTTGCTTTGAGATCCCAGCCTCAATTATTCTGATTTAATATCCTATGAAATGAATTCACAAAACAAAACTCTCAGTCAGTGCAGGAAGAATATAAAGATATACTTTTTTTCTTGGTATGTGCTTGATGTGTAAATGCCTCTCTTCAAACCTTCACCCTCCCCAATCCTTGGAAGAGGACATGCACATGTGCCTCACTGTACCTTGACCCCAATAAAGATGGCGGCCATATCCCAGGACCTATCACCACCTGACGGCCGCAGCCATTTTCCCATCTGCTGCAAACGCGGGATTAAGAGTTTCTAATTCAGACTAACGACCCGTACAGAGTGTAATTAAAACTTCCCAGTCTAAAGTGACTCATTATCTCCCTGTCTCCGAGGCCACTCTCCCCTTCCCTGTTTGCCTGTCCCACACTCACCAACGGCCGAGTCACGTGGCACTGCACAGGCGGAGTTACTGGTGACGTGTCATCCCACTGGCCACGCCCCTCATTCACCCCCATTGTTTGGATGACCAGCTGGTTCCACTTCGTCCACCAGTCCCACCACCTTTTCCTATTGGTCCGAAGCTGCCATCAATCAGCTGGACCCCATTGTGAGGTCAGTGGTGGGATCCTCCCCCTGCCTGAATCAAACCCGGAAGGTGGATGGATGGTGTCAATCAGGAACAACAAGCAGGAGGTGCTGGGAAAGCTCAGCAGGTCTGGCAGCATCTGGGAACAGGAATCTGTCCAGTGGCCCTTCCTCAGAACCGATGGGAGCTGGGAAAATTAGAATCCTGACAGTGTGGAAACAGGCCATTCGGCCCAAAGGTTCCACAGCGTCCCTCCGAATGGTATCCCACCCAGACCCATTCCCCTACCCTATTACTGTATATTTCTCCTGACTAATGCACCTAACCTACACATCCCTGAGCATTATGGGAAATTTAGCTTGGCCAATTCAACTAACCTGCAGATCTTTGTACTGCAGGAGATAGGGGTTAGAGAGTAAATAATAGGTAGGGACAGGACCCAGAGAGAGACCGGAACATTTGGAAAGACAAAGGAGTGGATAACAATCTGGCTGGGAGGGTGCATAGCTGTTAATGGAGGGGACAGGAACCTGTGTCTGGCAGCATTTCAGAGGAGGTGCTGGAAATGGTGACTGATGATCTACGTTCTGCTGCAAAATCAGACCCCGAGCTTCCAGCTGACTGCCACTTTAACACACGAGCCTGTTCCCTGGCCGACATCCCTGTCTCATGCTTACTGCAGTGTTCCAGTGAAGCCAGAACATACCAAATGTCCCTGTATTTCAAGGATTGCAATTTCCCCTCCCATGTGGTCAATACAATCCACTATATCTCCTCCACTTCCCGCACCTCTGCCTTTGAAACCCACACCTCCAACTGCAACAAGGATAGACCACCCCGCAAGCTCCCCCCACCCACCCCAAGTCCTTACCTTCCACCCAGATACAACACATCATCCTCTGCCATTTCCACCAGCTACAATCAGACCGCACCACCAGATTCTTAAGGGGTTTGACAGAATAAATACAGATGTGTCTGGGGTAAATATTGAGAGGTGAGTCTGAAACGAGATTCTGAGCCAGTCACAGAATCAAGGGTTCTGTTTCGGATTTGTCAAGTTTAAGGCAACACAGACACGGGTAAGGGGCTTCAGTAGCAATGGAGCTGGGGTGAGGAGGAGACAAGCAACGTTTAAGAGATTGGAATTCCTGGTGTTTGGGATTGTGTAGATGTCTGACCAGGTCAGCTTCGCGTCAGATATAACTGCAATATTGTGAAGAGTGTAGTTCTGCTGCATTGTCCCCAGTGAGAGGGAGAGGCTCAGCAGTAAGGGAAAGGAATTTGTCAGACAACGGTTTTTACCATTGCAATGTTTCATTGGAGGAAATTGCACCTAATCGAGTAGTGGGAATGTGGTTAGCAGTTTGATAACTGAGTAACAGTGGAGTAATGGAGAGGGATGACGGGGAGGGAGAGCTGGGCATCGTCAGCGTACATGTGAAACCCAACATGGTGCTTTTGCACAATGTCACCTCCTGGCTGTGTGTACGTGAGATACAGAAGGGACCAAGGACACCAAATACAAGGAATTCAGAAAGGAAATGGAGAGTGGAAATGGAGCAGGATTTTGGGAGAGAAGGACATAACCAGAAAAGACAGAACAAGGAACAATATCTGTGAATCGGTGCGGGGGACTGATGAGGAGGAGGAGAAAAGAGTTGGAAAGTCTATAGTTTAATGAGATTAGGGTAAAGGGTCAAGATGAGCTCTGATAAGGCTTGACATGAGATTGGAGAAAGATGCAAGTTTAGGACAAAAAGCAGGAACACCACGTGAGGCAGTTTGACTCAGTGGGAGGGAGGGAAGCAGCAGATCAGATTATCTCAGTCTTAGTGACAGAGAAACTCCATGTGCCCCAAACTCTTGTTGTTGGAGGGAAGGATGGAGGAGACAGGATGATGGACAGTGTTTCGCAAAGAAACAAAACCTGGGTAAGTGATATTTAAAGTGAGCGAACAAACCTAATGTATTTAACTTTTATTCAAAATATTAAAACAAACGACTGAAGTCCTAGTTCGAATCCCAACTTGGCAGATGGTGGAATCTGAATTCAAGAAAAAAATAACCGGAATTAGGAATCTCCTAATCTCCATGGAACCGTTGTCAATGGTGGAAAAAATCCTGCCAACCCGACAGTGGCCCAGCAAACTATTCATTCTATTAATCACTGCAAAGTCTCAACAAAGGAATGGAACTGGATGGACCACTCGGTATCTAACAAGGCATTAGGAAATACAACCACAGAAACAGCCCTCTCGATGGTGCAATGTCCTCCAGAACAACATCTGGAGTTTGGTGCCAAAATGTGCAGAGCTGTCTCACAGACCAATCAAGGAACAGCCTGACATACTCATACTCATGAGATCAACTCTTACAGACAATGAGCAGACACACCATCACCATCCCAAGATATTGAGAGTGTTGTGATGGAAAGCACAACAGGTCAGGCAGCATCCGAGGAGCAGGAGAATCGGCGTTTCGAGCCTAAGCTCTTCATCAGCCTGACCTGCTGTGCTTTTCCAGCACCACACTCTCGACTCTGACCTCCAGCATCTGCAGTCTTCACTTTCTCCTTAAATCTCTGAATATGTCCTGTCCCACCAGCAGGACAGACCAGGCAGAGGTAGTGGCACAGACAGGGAGGATTTGCCCTTGCAGTACTCAGCATTGCCTCCGGAGACCAGGAAGTCTCATGGCTCCTGCTGATTACCACGTACCGTCCTCCCTTGGCTGATGGATCAGTTCTCCTTCATGTTGAACAACATTTGGAGGAAGCACTGAGGAAGTAAAATGGTGTCAAACGTACTCTGGGTACAGGATTTCAATGTCCACAATCGAGACGAGCTCTGCAACAGAATTACTGACTGAGCTGGCCAGGTCCTGAAGGACATTGCTGCTCAACTAAGTCTGCAGCAGGTGGTGAGGGAACCAAGGGGGAAAAACACACTTGATCTCATTGTTACGAATTGACCAGCTGCAGATACATCTGTCCATGACAGTATCAGTAAGAGCGACCATCACAAGTCTTAGCTTAAAGTTGAGAAAAACCTCCATTGTGTTGAGTGACACTATCACCGTTCTAAATGGGACAGACTTTGAAGAGATGTCGGATCTCAAACTGGGTATCTCAGAGGTACTGTGGGACATCAACAGCAGCAGAACTGTACTCCAGCACAATCTGTAATCTCATGGGTTTGTACATCCCGCACTCACCCATCACAATGGGCAGGAAAGGATGGCACGCCATGAGTAGCATCAGGCATACCTAAAAATGAAGTGCCAACCTGGTGACGCTACCAAACAGGACTGTCTGCATATCAAACAGCATCAGCAGCAAGCAACAGAGCTAAGTGATCCCACAACCAATGGAACAGATCGGAGCTCTGCAGTTCTGCCACACCCAGTTGTGAGCAGCGATGGACAATTAAACAACTCACTGGAGGAAGCAACACAGATATCCCCACCCTTACTGATGGAGGGGCCTCACACATCCATGCACCAGATAAGACAACAGCATTTGCAGCAATTTGCAGCCAGAAGTGCAAAGTGGGATGATCCATCTCAACCTTCTCCAGTGGTTTCCAACATCACAGATATGAGTTTTAAGCCAGTTTGATTCAGTTTAAATAACATCAAGAAATGGTTAAGTAGTGCAAAGGCTATGGGCCCTGCCAATATTCTGGCAATAACACTGATGGCTTGTGCTCCAGAACATGCCACCCACCAAGCCATGTACCGCTCCAGCACTGGCATCGACTGACATTGTGGAACATTGCCCAGGCATGTTCAACACAAAAACACGTGGCAAATCCAACCCAGGCAATTTCCCTCTGTCAGTCCACACACGATCAGCAGTAAAGTGATAGAAGATGTTATCAACAGGGCTATCAAGCAGCAGCTGCTCAGCAACAGCCAGCTGAGTGACACACATTTTAGGCTCCAACATGGCCACTCAGCTCCCGATTGTGTTACCGCCTGATTCACAACCTGACAACCAGCTGAGTCCCAGAGGTGAGGTGAGAGTGACAGCCCAGTTCCATTCCAACACCACTATTTCTAGCTGACTCCACCGTTGTCTCAGCTCATATACTCTCATCCACCTTGTGTTATCTCCAGGTACACTCCTGGCCAGCTTCCCACATTCAACCTCCCTGTAATCTCAAGAAAAACTAAATCTCTGCTGCCCAAGTACTCCCTCATACCAAAGCTTGTTGATCCATCAAAAGGCTCCTATTCATAACCAACAACAGAGAGCCACAGAGATGTACAGCATGGAAACAGACCCTTCAATACAACCCGTCCACGCCGACCAGATATCCCAACCCAATCTAGTCTCACCTGCCAGCATCCGGCCCACATCCCTCCATTTAAAATTCTCACCCTTGATTTAATTTCTGGTTGTGATCATCCCTAGCTCGCTGCTTTGAGACTTTGACAACACATTCTGTTTGAGACTCCCAATGATCTGTTAATTCATTACCTCACCTGTGTGGCTGCTTTTACAGTTGCCAAAGCAACAAGGTCTGAAATTCGCAGCCAAAACCTCACAGGTCTGCTTTCCCCCTTTAAGACGTTCCTCAAAACCTGCTTTTTGGCAATACTTTTGCTCACCTGACCTAATATCATCCTTCTCTGGCCTTATGTCTAAAGTTCCCAATAATATTTTTGTGAAATTATAAGCAGGATAATAAAACTACAAACTGTTCTTGATTTGGACATTATCTTTAAATCATCACTGTTGCTGTAATGAATAATCTGTAATGTATCTTACCCAAACACATTGTGGGAGCACCTTCACCACACAAACTGCAGCTGTACAAGAAAGTCAAATATCACCCTCTCCACAGGCAACAGGGCTTTGGCATTAATCACTGGGATCTGTGGAAGGAGAAACACAGTTGATGTTTGAGGGAGTGCAAAATGGATTACAGGGAATGAAAATGGTGCAGAATTTGATAGTCATAAATGGAAGGAAAATACACTTGCTTATTGGAAAAAAGAATTCTTGACTGTCAAAGATTTTCCAGGAAAAAATTCATAAGCAGCACACGGTCAGAGGCTGGGCGGCAGTGAAAAATTAACTTACAGAAATGTCTGTAAAATTAATAATAAATTACTAAACAGAGCAAAAATACACCCATTGTTCAAGACTGAGGAAGCTAGATATTGACAAAGTGGTCATGAGGGAGCCCAGAGATGGAGCAGAACAGTATAAGCTGTTATGATCCCACAGTCAGAGATGTATAGCACCGACACAGACCCTTCGGTCTAACTCATCCATGCCAACCAGGTATCCGAACCTTATCTATTCCCATTTGCAAGCACATGTCCAAAATCCCTGTAAACACTTCCTTACCATATCACATGTCTATTTAGATGCCTTTAACATGTTTTAATTGCACCAGCCTCCACCACTCCCTCTGGCAGCTCATTCCACCCACTGTATGAAAGAGTTGCCCTTCAGGCCCCTTTGAAATATTATCCATTCACCATAAAGCAATGCCCTCTACTTCTGGACACCACCACTCCAGGGAAAACACCTTGTTCATTTCCCCTGTCCATGTCCCTCATGATTTTATAAACCCCCGTAACATCACTGCTCAAAATGGCACTCTAGGGAAAACAGCCCTAGCTTTTTATTCCTCACCCTGTAGCTCAAATCCTCCAACCGCAGCACCATTCTTGTAAATCTTTACTGAAACCTTTCACCGTTCTGATCGGAGGCAGGCCAGAACTGCACACACTATTCCAAAAGTGGTCTAACGAATGTCCTGGACAGCAACATGACCTCGCACATCCTATACTCAATGCTCGAACCAATGAAGGTAAATATACTGAACACCTTCTTCATCATCCTATCTACCTGCAACTTGACTTTCAAGGACCTGCAGTCCAAGGTCTCTTTGTTCTGCAACATTTCCAGGGCCTTGTCATTCAGTGTATAAGTCCTGCCTTGTTTTGCTTTTCCAAAATGCAGCACCTCATGTTTATCTAAATTAAACCCCATCTGATCAATATCTCATTGTAATCTGAGGTAACCTTCTTCATTATCCACAATACCTCCAAATTTTGTATAACCTGCAAACTCATTTACGATACCAAATCATTTAAATGAATGATTAAACAAATCCAGAAATAAACATCCATTTCTCTGAGTTTGAATGTGCTCTGTGTAAATCCTGCCCAATGACTCTGTACCACAGAAAGGCTGCACATGCGCCTGGCTGCAACTTGCCCCCTACAAAGCTGGCGGCTCCGCACGTGTCCAGTGAATTCTTGCCCCGAATAAAGATGACGGCGCGCACCCATGCCTACAGTCACACTGAGGCAATTCCCCGTTTACTGAAAACACAAGATGGAACGTTCAAATTTGTGTTTTCCGATGTGCACATTTTGTTTGTAAAACCTCTCCGCTCACACAGAACCTCTCTCACCTCCTGCGGTTCCACAGACAGCCTTGATGTTTGCGGGTACCTATTCTCTGCCTGGTTACTCGTTAGTCCTTAGTGTGTTTGTACAATCACTTTGGATTCTCCTTAAACCCATTTCCTAAAGCTATCTCATGTCCCCTTTTTGCCTCCTTCATTTTCTTGACCAGGCCCTCAATTTCTTTCGACAGGCAGCATTCTCTACACCTCCCAGCCTTGGCCTTAACAGGAACATACTGTCTATATACTCTCATTGTTGCAGGCCTGTGGAGGCAATGGCAGATGAGGACAGAGAAACAATCACTCCCAGTAAAGAGGCAATGTTGGGAAAGATAACAGCCTCAAGGTAGATGGGTCTCCTGGCCCTGATGGAATGCATCCCAGGGACTAAAGGAGATGGCGGGGTGAGGGAGGGGGCGGGGGGGGGAGAGAGAGAATAACAAATAAACTCGTGATAATTCACTAAAAATTGTTGGATTCTGGGATGGTTTTGACAGACTGGAAGCTGCAAATTGGTGCCACTATTTTTCAAAAAGGACCTGTTAGCTTAACTTCTGTAGTGGAGAAAATGCTCGAATCTCTCAAGGAAGCAGTGGTGAGAAATCTGGGTAGAAATTGTCTCATTTCGCAGACACAGCATGGATTCATGAAAGGCAGGTCACGTTTAATGGATTGACTGGAATTATTTGAGGATACAACGAGAGCGTTGGACAAGGCAGACTCGGTGGATGTGGTGTACCTGGATTTCTAGAAGGTATTCGATACGTTGCTACACAAAAGGCTGCTGTATAAGGTAAAGATGCACAGCATTATGGGTAATTATCATTGATACAGGATCGGTTCACCAACATAAAATAAAGAATGGGGACAAATGGGTGTTTGGATTAATGTTGGCACTACAACTGTTTGCAATTTACACAAATGTTTTGGCGTTGAGGACCAAGTGTACGGCGTCAGAGTTCACATTTGATACAAAGATGAGTAAAGCAATGTCTGCAGAGACCACTGTCAGTCTGCACAAGGATACAGAGAGGTTACGTGAGTGGGGAAGGATCTGGCAGATGGAGTTCAATGTTGGGATATGTGAGGTCATCCATTTTGGTCGGACGAACAGCAAACTGGATGATGAAATGATGAAAACATGCAGCAGGCTGCTGTGCAGAGGGAGCTGGGTGTCCTTGTGTATGAATCACAGGAAGCTGGTTTGCAGGTACAGCAGGTAATTAAGGCAGTGAAGGGAATATTGTCCTTCATTGCTAGAGGGATGGTTATGCTGCAGCTGTACAGGGGCCACACCTGGAGTACTGTGTACAGGTTTGATCCCCTTACATTAGCAAGGATGTACTGGCACTGGAGGGAGTACAGAGGAGGGTCACTAGTGAGAGTTGGGAGTTGAGGGTTGGTGCATGTGGAGAGATTGAGAAAACTGGTTCTATAGTCATTGTAATTTAGAAGAATGGGAGGTTGGAGAGGAAACAATAAAATTATGAAGGGAGTAGATAAGATAGAAGCAGGGAGGCTATTTCCACTGGGGGCAGGTCAAACTACAGAGCATAACCTCAAAATAAGGGGGAGCAGATTTAGGACTGAGTTCAGGGGGAGCTTCTAGCTAAAGGGTTGTGAATCTGTGGAATTCCCTGCTGAGTGCAACATTTGACGTTATCAACTTGAATGCCTTTAAGGCAAAATGTAGGTTTGTGAACAGGAAAGGAATTAAGGGTTATGGTGGGAGAGCAGGAAAGTGGAGCTGAGGCCATGAAAAGATCAGCCCTGATCTTATTGAATGGCAGAGCAGGCTGGAGGGGCCAGGTGAAAGTTTTTGCCTTGTGCCATCAAAATTGGCCTTTGTCCAATTCAGAACCTTAACTTTTAGATCTGGTCTATTATTTTCTGTAACTATTTTAAAACTAGTAGAATAATCAGAGAATCCCAAGTGTGGAAGCAGGTCATTCAGCCCATCACATTGATACTGACCTGGAGAGCCTCCTAACCTCCCCCTGTAACATTGCATTTCCCAGGGCTAGCCAACCTGCACATCCCTGAACATTATGGGCAATTCAGCCTGGCCATTCCACCTAACCTGCACCTTTTTGGACTGTGGGAGGAAACCGGAGCACCTGGACAAAATCCATGCAGAAAACCCCAATGAGGTGATCATCCCTTTCTTATTTCCCATTTCCACCTAATAACTTCACTGGGCATACTCCAGGAATATCTTCCCCAAGCAAAAACATAACGCTATCCAGAATCAAAAATGCCACTCCTCCCCCTCTCCTGTCCCCCTTTCTATTCTTCCAATAGCATCTATACCCTGGAACATTAAGCTGCCAGTCCTATCCATCCCTGAGTGATACCTCTGTAGATGCTATAATATCCCAGTACCATGTCCAAATTCATACCCTGCGCTCATCTGCCTTCCCTGTCAGGCCTCTTGCATTGAAGTAAATGCAGTGCAACTGCTCAGTCCGACTTCATTCTGTGCCTTGCCCTTGCCTGCCTTGACTATTTGACTTCTGAACTGTACCAGCCTCAGACAGACCTCTTTTCTCACTATCTTATTGGGTTAACATCCACACCCTCACTGGTTTAATGCCTCCTGAGTATCACCAGCAAGTCTCCCTGCCTAGATATTAGACACCTTCCAATTCAGATACAATCCATCCTTCTTATGCAGGTCAACTCTACTCCAGAGGAGATCATAACAATCCAAAAAATGTGAATCCTTTTCCCCTGCACCAGTTCCTTAGCCACTCATCCAGCACCACCTCCTCCTCTATAATATGGACATTTTTCAAGATGTCACCATTTATTTCCCCACATTCTATATCTCCCATGTACTTCTTCACAGTAAACACTGATGCAAAATACTGGTTTCCTATCTCGCCCATCGCCTGCAGCTCCACACAATGGCTGCCTTGCTGATCTTGGAGGGTCTCTATTTTCTCCCTAGTTAGCCTTTTGTTCTTCATGTATTTATAAAAGCTCTTCGGATTATCCTTCACCCTATTTGCCAAAGCTATCTCACGTCCCTTTTTTGCCTCCTGATTTCCCTCTGAATTATACCCCTACTGCCTTTATACTCAAAAGGACTTTTTGGATTGGAATAAATGCAAAATATAACATCCTGACAAAACAAATGAGGGTGGGACTTACGCTCAATAAAAGTAGGGCCTTGAGTAGTGATATGGGAACAAAGAGACCGAGGGCTTCACGTCTTTGAAGTTTGTGTTACATGTAGACAGGGTGGTTAATAAGGTGCTTAGAACACTGACCTTCATTGTTCAGACCTTGGAATACAGGAGTTGGGATGTTATGTTGAGGATGTACTGGATGTTGGGGAGGCCTCTTCTGGAATACTCTGTCTAGTTCTGGTTGTGTTGTTATAGGAAGGATATTATTAAATTGGAGCAGGTTCAGAAGAGATTGACCAGCACGTTGCCATGAATGGAGGGATTGTGTTCTAAGGAAAGGCTGGATAGGCTGGGAATTTTTTCAATGGAGTGCAGAAGGTTGAGGGGTGACCTTATCAGAGCTTTTTTTAAAATCAGAAAGAGTGTAGAAAATGTGAATGACCGGGGGAGAGGGGGATTCAAAACTCGGGTGCATTCATTTTGCGAAGAGATGAGAAAGGTTTGAGAAAAGACATTAAGATTTTTTAAAAAAAGGTGTGGAATGAACTTCCAGAGGAAGTGGTAGCTGTGAATACAATTACAATATTTAAAAGACATTCAGATAAGTTTGTGAGAAGATTTGTAGCTCGGCTGCTTGTTGTTGTGGTTCTGTTCACCGAGCTGGGAGCTTTTGTTGCAAACGTTTCGTCCCCTTTCTAGGTGACATCCCAAGCACTGAAGGGGTCACCTAGAAAGGGGACGAAACGTTTGCAACAAAAACTCCCAGGTCGGCGAACAGAACCACAACAACATTCAGATAAGTACACAAATAGGAAATATTTAGATGGATGTGGACCAAGCGGAGGCCGGTACAATTAGTTCAGTTTGGAATTATGGTCGGCATGGACTGGTTGGACCACATGGCCTGTTTCCTTGCTGTATAACATTATGACTCTAATCCTCACGATCCCTAAATTCCTCCATCCTCAACTCTCTCCATCACGGTCACCTCATCCAGCCTCACAACTCTTCCTTATTTATATAATTCCTCTCCAGCCACAGAACGCTCCCTATCTCATGTCTTCAGTTTCTCAAATCTCTGCGATATGTGCCTTTCTTTAGATCCAGCCTTGAGGATGCCCTCGTTCACTCCGATTGGTTGGACGAATTGGTCCTCCAGTACTGCCCTCTGGCCCGCGCTGACATTGATCATCCGGGGGCCATTGTGAGGTGAGTGGTGGCATCCTCCCTCTCTCTGCCCTGGGATGAGCTTCAACATTCACAGTCAATGGGGCAGTATCACAGAGCACAGGGGCTGGGGGCTATTCAGCCCATTTGGGATTTATACTCTCCCTCTGGAGATGCTGCAAATCTGTCCCAATTCCCTTCCCATTTGCCCATAGCCCCCCAAATCTTCCCTTAAAATGTAAAATTCCAAATCTGTTTATGAATAACTGCTGAGTCTGTGTCCAACTGCCGTTCAGACTGTTCCAGATGCTCAGAACTTACTGAATAAAATAATGTTCACATAATCACATATTATTTGCTAATTACCTGAAAATAGTTACTAAAATTGTGACATTGTTAACAATTCCCCTCTCTCCGCAAATGAAAACATCCTAGAAAAAAAATTTGTACTGGGTCAAAATCACTGCTTAACCTTCTCATCTCCAAGAACAATTATCTGTGCTCCTGCTAGCTTTCCACAAAAGAGGAACACATCTAATTTTCATTTATTAGTGTCATAGAGATGTACAGCACAGAAACAGATCTTTGGTCCAATTTGTCCATGCCAACCAGGAATCCTCAACAAATGGAGCCCCATTTGGCAGCAATTGGTCCGTAGCATTCAAAACTCTTCCACTTCATGTACCCAATCGGATGCCTTTCAAATGTTGTAATTGTATCAGCCTCCACTACATCATCTGGCAGCTCATTCCACACACACACCACACACAGCTTGAAAACTTTGCCCCTTAGATCCGTTTTAAATCTTTGCCCTCTCAATATAAGCCCATGTGATTTTGTTTTGAATCCACCTAAACTGGGGGAAAAGACCCTGGCTGTTCACCTTATCCATGCCCCTCATGATTTTATAAATCTCCATGAAGTCACCTCTCAGTCTTTGACGCTCCAGGGAAATTCACCCTGGCCTATTCAGCCTCTCCCTGTAGCCCAAATCCTCCAACCCAGCAAAGTCTTTGGAAATCTTGTCTGAACTCTTTCAAGATTCACAATATCAGAATAGGGAATTTCGAACTTAAAACAGAATTCCTGAAATGGCTTAATCAATGTCCTGTCCAGCCACAATTTGACGTCCCAGCTTCTGTACTCACAATGCATTGACCAATAAATATAAGCATACCCCAAACACCACCTTCACTAGTCTGCCTACCTGCGACTCTACTTTCAAGGAACAATGAACCTGCACTCCATGGTCTCTCTGTTCAGCAACATTCCCAAGGACTTTACTATTAAGTGTATAAGTCCTGCCCTGATTTGCCTTTCTAAAATCCAACAGCTTACATTTGTCTAAATTGAACCCAATCTGCCATTCCTCACCCCAATGGCCCATCTGGTCAAGATTCTGTTGAATTCTGAACTAACCTTCTTCATTGTCCACTACACCTCCAATTTTGGTGTCTTCTGTAAACCTACTGATCGTATCTCATATATTCACATCCAAGTCGATTATTTAAGGACCCAATATCCACTCCTGCAGCACACTGCTGCTCACAGGCCTCCAGTCCACAAAGCAAACCTCTTTCAACACCTTCTGCCTCCTACCTTCAAGCCAGTTTTGCATCCAAATGGCTAGTTCTCCCAACACTTCATGTTATCTAACCTTGCTAACCAGTCTGCTTTGTGGAACATCATTCAGTGTCCATATAGACAACGTCCACAGTCTGCCTTCATCAATCATCTTTGTCACATCTTCAAAAAACTCAATCAAGTTTGAGAGCGAGAGAGAGAAAATTTCCCACACACAAAGCCATGTTAACTATCCCTAATCATTCCTCATCTTCCCAAATACATGTAAATCCTATCCCTCAGAATCCATTCCAACAACTTTCCTGCCACTGACTTCAGGCTCACTGTTCTCTTGTTCCTTGGCCTTTCCTAACCATCCAGTACTACCTCCTCTGTAGGATGGCCAGGAGCCGGGCAGCAGTGGACAATTCATTTACAGAAAGGTCTGTGAACATAATAGTAAAATACTAAACAGAGCAAAAATACACTCAGAGACTGAGGAAGCTAGATAACAAACAAGTAGACATCTAGGAGCTCAGAGGCAAATCAGAGCAGTGTTCACTTTTATGATCCCACAGTCAGAGACGTCTAGCACAGAAACAGACACTTCAGTCCAACCAGTCTATGCCAACTAGATATTCTAACCTAATGTATTCCTATTTGCTAGCACTTGGCCAACACCCCTCTGAACCCTTCCTATTCCAATGTCTTTGAAATGTTACAATTTTTGTTGCTCTTTCAGCTCCTGTCACCTCTCACCCTAAACCTATATCCTCTAGTTCTGGGCTCCACTACCCTAGGGTAAACACCTTGTCTATTCACGCTATCCATGCCCCTCACTATTATATAAACCTCTTCAACATCACCTCAGCCTATGACACTCCAGGGAAAATGGCCCTAGCCTATTATGCCTCTCCCTGCAACTCAAATCCTCCAACCCTGGGAACACCCTTGAAAATCAATTCTCAAACCTTTCAAGTTTCAGTGCCTCCTTCTAACAAGAGAGAGACCAGAATTGCAGAAAATATTCCAAAAGTGACCTAACCAATGTCCTGCCCAGCTCCTTTACTCAACGCTCTGACCAATAAAGGGAAGCATACTAAATGCCTTCTTCACTGTCCTATCGACCTGTGACTCTACTTTCAAGGAACTGTGAACCTGCATTCCAAGGCCTCTTTGTTCAACAAGACTCTCCAAGACCTTACAATTCAGTGTGTGAGTCCTGCTCTGATTTGCTTTTCTAAAATGCTGCACCTCACATTTATCTAAATTAAACCCATCTGCCACTCCGCAGCCCATTGGCCCATCTGATCAATATCCCATTGTATTCTGAGACAACCTTTATCACTGACCACAACACCAACAATTTTGGTGTCACCTGCAAATTTACTAACTGTACCGCCTCTATTCACACTCAAATCATTTAAATGAATGACGAAACAAATCCAGAGAAAATGCTCTGTGCTCTGTGCAAATCCTGCCCCATGACTCTACCACACACTCCCCTCTGAACTTTGCCCCCTACAAAGCTGGCGGACGCACGTGTCCAGTGAATCGTTGCCCCGAATAAAGATGGCGGCATTTACTCGAGATGAGGCATTTTCCCGTTCACTGCCAAAACGAGACTGTAAGTTTCAAATTTGTATTTTCCGATGTGCACCAAATATTTACAAAACCTCTCAGCCCAGACCAACATCATTTCCCTCCCGCTTCCTGCTGTTTATTTCTTTCCTTACCGACAGCTCTCCGCCCACACATCCGCGCTGTCCGCGAGGATGATCACGTGGTATAATCAGGTCCCGCCTCTCATTCATTCTGATTGGTCGGATGGCCAACTGCCCCGCCTGGTCCTCCAGACCAGCCCCTGTCCTTCCATTGGTCCGCCGCTGACATCAATCATCCGGGGACCATTGTTGGCTGGAGCATGCGCACTGCTTCGTGGTTTTTGTTGCTCTGCATAAGTTACAAGCGTGAGGGACAAAGTTAAAAACACACAACCACCTGATGACGCAGCAGCAGCGCTAGTGCTTCCAAATAAACCTGTTGGACTATAACCTGGTGTTCTGTGAATTTTAATTTTGTCCATCCTAATCCAACACCAGCACCTCCAAGTCTCGAGTGAGGGAGGAATGTATAACATAAGAACTAGGAACAGGAGAAGGCCATCCTGCCCTTTGAGCTTGCTCTGCCATTCAACAAGATCATGGCCGATCATTTCGTGGACGCAGAACCATTTACCCAAGTTCTCACCGTATTCTTTAATTAATTATTTCTTTTTTGAAAAAAGCTACCTTAGCTTTCAAAACGTTTACTTCCCTGCGCAATGAATTCCATTGAGGTTAAGAAGTTCCTTCTCAATTCAGTCCTAAATTTGCTGCCTCTAATCTTGAGGTGATGCCCTGTTGTCCAAGGTTCACCTGCCAATGGAAACATCCTCTCTACTTCTATTTTATCCATTTCATTCATTATTTTATATGTTTCCATTCTTCTGAATTCCAATGAGTATAATCCCAATCTACTCAGTCTCTGTTAAACCAACCCCCTCAACTCTGAAATCAACCTGGTTAACCACCTCTACACACCCTCTAGTACCAGTACATCCTTTCTCCATGAAGGAGATAAAAACTACATGGAGTATTCCAGGTGTGACCTCACCAGCACCCAATACAGCTGGAACATAACCTCTGCTTTTGAGCACAATCCCTTCAGCAATGAAGGACAAAATTGCATTTGCCTTCTGAATTGGTTGTTGTACCTGGTGACCAATCGTCATGCAGTAGGATACACAGGTGCCTCTGCTTAGCAAATAATGCAACTTTTTAAAATTCAAGTAATAATCTCTTTTTTATTGTTATTCCAGCCAAACAGTATGATTTTACATTTATGAATATTATATTCCATATGACCGACCATTGCCCACTCACTCAATGTATCTATGTTCCTCTGCAAAGTTTCACAGTCCTCCACACACTTTGTCCTGCTACTCATCTTAGTCTCACATGCAAACTTTGACACCCTACATGTGGTCCCCAACTCCAAATCATCTGTATCAATTCTGAATAATCACTTTCCCAACACTGATCCCTGAGGCACACTACTAGTCACTGATTGCCAACCAGAAAAATATGCATTTATCCCCACACTTTGCTTCCTGTTAGTCAACCAATCTTCTATCCATGCTAATACCCTACCCCTAACACCATGCACCCTTATATTATGCAACAGCCTCTTGCACAGCACCTTGTTGAAGGCCTTTTGGAAATCCAGGTACACTGCATCCACTGGTTTCCGTTGTCCACCTTGCTCGAAATGTCTTCATAGAATTCCAAAAGATTTGTCAAACATGACCTGCACTTTGGGACAATTTCTATCAAGTCCCTTCTATTTCTTCCTTGATAATAGACCCAAACATCTTTCCCACTACAGAGAAGAAGCTAACTGGGGTATAATTCCCCATTTTTTGTCCACCTCCTTTTTAAAATAGTGGTGTCACTTTTGCTGCTTTCCAATCTGCTGGGACTGCCACAATGTCCAGTGAATTTTGGAAAATTACTGTCAGTGCATTTGCTATTTCTCCTGGCATCTCTTTTAGTACCCTGGGATACATTCTGTCATGGCCAGGAGAATTTTCTATTATTAGCTCAATTACCTCCAACAGTCCAACACTAGCTGTTCTGTTAAAATGATAGTTTCCAAATCCTCACTTACGTTTGTTTCTTTGTTAATTACTGGAAAGATATTAGTATCCCCCACTGTGATGTCCCATCACTAAATGCTCCTCCTCATTTTCCTAAGGACCAACATTTACTTTAGCCATTCTTTTCTCATTATGTATGTTAATATAAACTTTTCCTATCTGTCTTTATAGTCTATGCTAGTTTATTTTTCTCATGTTTTATCTTACATATCTTTGTAGGTCTTCTGTGGCTTTCTGTTGACCTATAAAGTTTTCACAGTACTAGTTTCATGCTGGTTTTGGCCACTTTGTATGCCTTTCAATTTGATCACTTTCCTTAGATACCCATTACAGAGAACACATTTACTTACAGTCCTTCCCAGTGACTGACATATACCTTTGCTGAGGACTTTGTAAAATGTCTTTGAAAATCTTCCACTGCTCATCAACTGTCCCACCATAAAATCTTTGTTTCCAGTCTACGTTTTCCAGGTTCTTCCTCATTCTGTTGTAGTTCCCCATGTCCAAGCACAGGACCCAGGTATTAGGTTTTATCTTCACACTCTCCATATGTATTAAATTCAACCATACAGTGATCACTTCTTCCGATAGGATCCCTAACTCTGACGTCACTAATTATTCCTGTCTCATTGCCAGATCTTGGATAGCTTGCTCCCTTGTCAGTTCCATTTCATACTGGTAAAAAAAACTATCATGGATACACGTAAAGAACTCCTCAAAGCTACCCTGACTGAGCTGGTTTGACCAATCTACATGTAGATTAAAATCACCCATGATAATAACCGTATCATTTTTACAGGCATGAGTTATTTCTTTGTTTATTGCCCATCCCAATGTGATGTTATTATTTGGTGGCATATACACTGCACCTATCAGCGACTTCCTTGTTAGAATTTTGAATGTGTCATTCCTGTTTCTCCTAATGTACAGCAATAACAACAACTACTTGCATCGTATTGATTCTTTCACAATGGCAAATCCACTAAGGTGATTCATGGATGATCAAAACATTGATTAAGGAGAATGATTTTTTAAAAATCTTAAAGGAGAATAGAAAATGTTAGGGAGACTATTTGACAGATTTCTGCCCTTGACAGCTCCAATTGTAGAGTGATGCAAGTGGGGTGGGTTGGAAAGGGAACATGCAAAGGGGAAATGGAGGAGTGCAGGCAGTGTATAAGGTCTTAAGGACAGAGGAAGTTCCAGACTGAGTCTGTTGGTCATAGACAGTATGGCTGCCTCATGGAGTTTGAAGCTGAAAATGTGTTGCTGGTTAAAGCGCAGCAGAACAGGGAGCATCCAAGGAACAGGAAATTCGACGTTTTGGGCAAAAGCCCTTCATCAGGAATCTCCCTGATGAAGGGCTTTTGCCCTAAACGTCGAATTTCCTGTTCCTTGGATGCTGCCTAACCTGCTGCGCTTTAACCAGCAACACATTTTCAGCTCTGATCTCCAGCATCTGCAGACCTCACTTTTTACTCATGGAGGTTGAAGCATGGCAATGGATCCATGCAAGTCATATTAGTCAAGGATAGTATAACGGTGGCTGAGAGTACTTTTGACAAGGACTTGATTACTGAGGTAGTGTGGGCTGAGGTTAGAACAGGAGAGGAGAGGTCACACTGCTTGGAATTTTTCTATAGCCTCCACAGAGTTCCAGGGAAGTGGAAGAGAAGATTTGCAAAATTATTCTGGGTAAGAGCAAAAGTATCAGGGTGGTCATTATGGTGGACTTTAGCTTCCCAAACATTAATTGGGAATGCTATAAATCTAGTACGTTGGATGGATTAGTTTTTGTCCAGTGTGTACAGGAGGGTTTCCTGACACACTATATCGAAGGGCCGACAAGTGGGGAGGCCACATTGGATCTGGTGCTTGGTAATGAACCAGACCAGGTGTTTGATTTAGTTTTCGGTGAACACTTTGGAGAGAGTGACCATAATTCAGATGCGTTTAGTTTTGCAATGGAAAGGGACAGGTACATGTCACAGGGCAAGAGTTATCAATGGGGCAAGGACAATTATAACGCAATTAGGCAGGAATTAGGATGCATAGAATAGGGTAGCAAAATGCAGGGGATGCAGACAATGGAAATGTGGAGCTGGTTTAAGGGACAGATATTGCATGTTCTTGATAGGTGCGTCCTGTCCGGCAAGGAGGAAGTGATAAGATCAGGGAACCATGGTTTACTACAGAAACTGCATCGCTTGATACGAAGAAGAAGGAGGCTTATGTGTTGATGAGGCAAACTGGTTCAGATGGGGAGGTGGAGTGTTCCAGATCAGCTAGGAAGGATTTAAAGAGAGAGTTAAGAAGAACAAAGAGAGGACTCAAGCAGTCTTTAGCAAATAGAATAAAGGAGAACCCTAAAGTTTTCTATAGGTATGTGAGGAATAAGAGGATATGGTAGGAATAGGTCCAATCAAAGGGAAGTTGAGTGTGTACCCTGTGGAGCTCAGAGAGGCGCAAATGAATATTTCTCGTCGTTTTTCACTCAGGAAAAGGAGAGTATTGTAGAGCAGAAGAATGTGGTATGAGATATTAGACTAGAAAGGATCAAGATTAGTTAGAAACAGGTGTTTTCAGTTCTAGAAGGAGTGAAAGTAGACAAGTCCCCTGGGCCGGATGGGATTTATCCAAGGATTCTCTGGGAAGCTAGGGAGGAGATAGCAGAGCCTTTGGCTTTGATATTTGAGTCGTCATTGTCTACAGGTTTAGTACCAGAGGACTGGAGAATTCCAAGTGTTGTGCCTTTGTTCAAGAAGGGCAGTAGAGATGACCCAGGTAATTATAGACCAGTGAGCCTGACTTCTGTTGTAGGAAAGGTTTTGAAAGGATTATAAGAGATAAGATTTATAATCATCTAGCAAACAACAATTTGACTTCCGATAATCAACATGGTTACGTCAAGGGCAGGTCATGTCTCACAAACCTCATTGAGTTTTTTGAGAAGGTGACTAAGCATGTAGATGAGGGTAGGGCAGTTGACATGGTATACATGGACTTCAGTAAAGCTTTTGATAACGTTCCACATCGTAGGCTGTTGGAGAAAATGCAGATACACGAAAATGAGAGTGATTCAGCAGTTTGGATTAGAAACTGGTTTTCTAAAGGAAGACAGCGAGTGTTGGTTGATGGAAAATATTCAACTGGAGTCCAGTTACTAGTGGTGTGCCATAAAATTCTGTTTTGGGACCACAGCTGTTTGTCACTTTTAGAAATGACTTAGACACAGGCATAGATGGAAGACACTAAAGTCGGTGGAGTAGTGGGCAGTGTGGAAGTGTGTTACAGATTGCAGGCGGACTTTGATAAACTGCAGAATTGGGCTGAGAGGTGGCAAATGGAGTTCAATGCAGCTAAATGTGAGGTGATGCACTTTGAGAAGAATAACAGGAAGGCAGAGTACTGGGTCAATGGAAAGATTCTTGGTAGTGTGGATGTGCAGAGGGATGTTGGAATCCATGTACATTGATCCCTGAAAGTTGCCATCCAGGTGGATAGTATTGTTAAGATGGCATACGATGTGTTAGGATTCATTCATAGTGTTATTGAGTTCCAGAGCCGCAATATCATGCTGCAAATATACAAAACGCTGGTGCGGCCGCACTTGGAATATTGTGTGCAGTTCTGGTGCCCATATTTCGGGAAGGACATGGAAGAATTGGAAAAGGTGCAGAGGAGATTAACCAGGATGTTGCCTCGTCTGGAGAGAAGGTCTTATGAGGAAAGTCTGAGAGAGTTGAACCTGTTCTCCTTGGCAAGAAGAAGGCCAAGAGTGAATTTGATAGAGACATACAAGATGATCAGAGGCTTAGATAGGGGAGAGAGTGGAAGGGTTTTCTAGGATGATGATATCAGTATGCATGAGTGGTATAACTGCAAATGAGGAGTGATAGATTTAAGACAGATTTCAGAGGCAGGTTCTTTACTCAGAGAATGCTCAGGGCGTGGAATGTACTACCTGGTAATGTAGACAACTCAGCCACATCAGGAAGATTTAAACAATCCTTAGATAAGCACATGGGTGATTTTGGGATAGTGTAGGGGGACGAGTGGAGAACAGTTCACAGGTTGGCACAACATCAAGGACTGAAGGACATGTTCTGTGCTGTATTGTTCTATGACTATTGTGCTACAACAGATTTCTGCTGTCTTAAACAGTGACAGATCTTATATTGTGGGCTTACGAAACATCACTGATCTCTACCAAACATGTACGAGGTAAAGTCAGGGCAATAATAAGATACTGCAAAAGAAGTGGAACAGGTAACTGCATACAAAACCCTGCTCCTTCTCATCTATTTTCACCTCCAAAACTGAGGGTCTTCCAGAAAAGCACCTCCATATCCCACCACAACACTTTGCCCCTCAGTCGTGGTATCTGGCTGTGCACGAGGAGTGGAACAGTCTGTACTGGGACCCACTGGGGCCCTGAAACCCTAAAGACTAAACTCATCACAGCATTGAGAGCCCCACGACATTGTATGCATTTTCTATTGTTGTTAATGTGTTCCTCACTTCCCTTGTTTTTTCCAAATGAACCTGTTCAAAGTTGTTATTACACACACCTGCACAAACTGAATTGAACTCAGGTCTCTCCGTCCAAGATTCGGGATATTTTCACATCACAAGGCATCAGTTCCCACTTCCCTTGTCCTTCAGCTTGCTGAGTTCCGCCTGAATCAACTCTGCAATTGGGAGGAAGGGGCGGAACTGAAGGACCGAACAGAGGCCCGTCCGCCAACCAGAGTGAGTGAGGGGCGGGGCCAATGCATTCTCGGGGAATGATTGGTCAGAAAGCAAACTGTTTTGCACGATTGTGATCATTCTCACTCCATAGTGGGGCATTAAACCTCTCTCATTAATCAATGTGAGATTTTAAGAAGTAGTTGAAATGTAAGTCTGATAACGTACATATTTCCAATCGATTTACACAACTAGAGTAAGAAGCTTATTTTCAAACTCCCAGAACAATTGATAATTTACACACCTGGCCAGTATGGTTAAGTTAGACCGAGCAATCTGCTTGGATGCTAGACATCGCTATGTCTCTATCTCGACAAAAAAATTATTAATGACAAATAATTCACCCATGATTCTGTGCAGATATGAATATTCTCTATAAACACCGATAACCTCAGACGCATGCGCAGTTTGGTTCCGATGTGGAGCATGCGCAGTGTCACATTGGTCAGGACACAGAGACATGGAGCTGCTTTCTCCGGCAGCGGCTGCGATCGGCTTCAGAGAGCGGCGCTCAGAGCCGGGGTGTGGGAGCCTCGCTGGGAGAAAGGAGCGGAGAGAATTCACAAGTCCCGGATACAGGTTAAAAAACAACAAAAAAGCCGCTCCAGGCCCGGGGAAGGAGGTGGCGGTCTCTGATCGGGGAAGCGGCTCAGGGTCACGGCCGCCATTTGTTTGAGGGAAAAGGGAGCGCGGGCCTCAGGGCCGCCATTTTGAGAAGGTCAAGGTGCAGGAGGGCGGGGCTTTCGGGGTCTGTAGAACAATCAGAGGAAAGGGAAGCCCCATTGTTCCTGATGAATTCCATGAACACAGCGTCACTGGGCGGTCCCGCAGGAATCTCCTCTCTCAGTCCCTGCTGTGATGTTTCACCCCAATCACAACCAGCAGCTCTCCTCCTCTCTCAGCTCCCCTTCTGTCCTTCCTGCAGCATCTGTCCCCTGGGGCATTGAGCTGCCTGTCCTGTCCCTCCCTCAGCTGTTGTTCTGTAATACCTGTGATATCCCAGTCCCATCTTAGGTTACTTCACTAAAGACAGGAATGCACCCGATGGATTTCTCTTAACATCAGCAATTGTTTAATACTCACTTACAGGTTTTTAATTATATCTTTTTTGAAGTATTTAATTCATATTCAATCATTTGCAATGGTGGGATTTGAACCTGTGTCCATAGAACATTTGTTGAGTTTCTGGATAAATTGCCTCACATAATGCCACTAGGCTCTCACTTCACCTGCTCACAGGTTGCACATCCCAGTGCAACATGAATCGAAACCCTATCTTTTTGCAAAATTGTTTGATCCTGAACCCTGGTGATATCCTGAACCCTGGTGTTAGGTAAGGGGTATATGTAGGGGTATGGGTGGGTTGCGCTTCGGCGGGTCGGTGTGGACTTGTTGGGCCGAAGGGCCTGTTTCCACACTGTAAGTAATCTAATCTAATCTAATCTAATCACTCAGTATCCCTCCATGTGGGGTCCCTCATCATGTTGGTCTAATTGCTGCCTCTATCAACGTCTCTTACTCTTGCAGCTACTCCAGATCCTGAGCCAACAGAATTTTCCACTCCAGAGAGATGAGGCAGTACAGGCCCGGAATGGAGACTGGGATTTTCCAGATCTCTGTGGGCTCAGTGCCATTCTACATGTGTATGTATCAGTCTAATTTCCCATTTTGACTATTTCTGTGTCTTCTACAGATACTCAGGGAGTTCGTGACTCAAGAGACTTGCCAACTGCTCGTTGGGAAGATGATTGGTCAGCCAGAGAGACAAAGGTCAGGGAGGTCGGGAGCCTTCAATAAATCCTGCCGCCAGGTAAGATCATTCATAGTGCACAGAGCAGAGAGCAGTGAGAGGGCTCCAAACATCAGCTAACAGGACATGACACAGATATAGTGCTGGAGGGAGAGCACAGTACAGACACACCTCAGGCTCAATCACCACCCCTACTTTACGTTTTATTGTACTGAGACAGCATCGGGAGTTCCCAGTTTTCAATCCAGGCGTGTGCTGTCTTGGTGAGCACCAGGACATCAGAGGGGAATGCAGGCCTTCAACGAGAGGGTGGGAATGCTGCCTGGGATCTTTCTGTTCCCTAATCCCTCTCCAACACTGTATCTATGTCTCGTCTTCTGGATCAGTGTCTTCAATTATTCTAACACTTATAACAGTTCCTATCTCTGTCATGTCCTCTCCTCTAACCAATTTCTTGACCTATTTGAAACGTCCAGTCCAGATCCCATCCACATCGCTGAAACTTGCGTCAGTTTCTACAACATGCCTTGTCTCGATAGGCTCCTCCTCCAACAACCGAAGACATTGGGTCTGTTTCTGTGCTGCATGATTCTTTGTTCGAGGTTTCCTAAATGGAATGAGTTGGCCCATTTCCCTTCAAACCTTCCCCTCTCCATGTACCTGCCCAAGTGTCTTTTCCATGTTGTAATTGTACTTATTTTTACCATTTTCTCTGGCAGTCCATTCCGTCTATGCACCATCCTCTGTGGAAAATGTTGCCCCTCAGCTCCCTCTTTAAATTCTTGCTCTCTCACCTCACGTTTATGCCTCTAGCTTTGGACTCACCTACCCTTGGCAATTCACGTTAGTTAGGCCCTACATTGTTTCATAAACCTTCATAAGGTCAACCTGTGGCCTTATTGATGACAGTGTTACTAATATCTCCAACTCATGTACTCAATGCGCTGGCCAAGGAAGGCAAGTGTGCCAAATGCTGCTTTCCCCATCCTGTCCACTTGTGATGTCACTTCCAAGAAACAATGTAACTGCACCCCTTGGTCTCTCTCTGTTCAACAACACTGTCTAGGGCCCGAACATTAACTGTGTTAGTCCTCCCTGGTTTGTCTGAACTAAATCCAACACCTGAATTAAACTCCATCTTTCATTCCTTGTCCCACTGGCCCAGTTAATAAACATCCCCTTCGATATCTATATCCCCTGCCCACTTTTCCACTAATCTTGGTATCCAGTGAATCCTATATTTTCACTCAAATTGTGTATGTAAATGGTGCACAACAGTGATTCCAGCACCAATCCTTACAGCACACTACTGGTCAGAGGCCTCCAGTCTGAACAACAACCCTCTGTCTCCCACTGTCATCCCATTTTGTATCCAGTTGGCTAGCTCTCCCTGATCACTTGTGATCTACCCTTACTAACCAATGAATCATGCTACACCCTGACCAAGGGTTTGGTGAAGCCAGAAACAACATCTGTTGCTCTGCCATGATCTATCTTTTTGGTCACATCTTGAACAAACTCCAGTCAAGTTTGTGAGACATGTTCTCCCACGCACAAAGCCATGCTGGCTGTTCGTACTCAGTCCACATCTTTCCAAATGCATGTAAGTCCTACCTCTCAGAATGACCTCCAACAACTGACCCACCCTGATGTCTGGCTCATCAGTCTGTAGTTCCCTGGCTTCCTCTTGCAGCCTTTCTTAATTAATGACACAACATTATAATCATAGTCAGAGAGTCATACCGGATTGTTCGGTTAATGCTAACCATACTCTAAAACTGATCTTGTCCTACCTGCCTGTTCCTTGATCATATCCCTTCAAACCTTTCCTATTCCTGTCCTAATTCTAATGTATTTTAAACATTGTAATTTTCCGTACATTCACCCCTTCCTTGGGAAGTTCATTCCACACGCATCCCATCCTCTGTGTAACAATGTGACCCTCGCGTCTTTTATTTAAATGTCTCTCCTCTCAACGTAAGAATGTAGTGCTTTGTCTTGAAACTCCCCTGTCCATGGGAAAAGACAACTCCCATTACTCTATCTATCCCCCTCATTATTTTATAAACTTCTATGAGGTCATCTGTCAACATTCAGGTTTCAATGAAAAAATACCAACCTATCCAGCCTTTCTTTATAACTGAAAACTTCCATAACCAGCCACATCCCAGTAAATCTCCTCTGAACCCTCTCCAGCTTCATAGTATCCTTCCTCTAACTGGGCGACCAGAGTTGGACACAGCATTCCAGAAGAGGATCACCAATGGTCTGCATAATCTCAATGCGACTTCCCAACTCCTAAATCCAAAGGACAGAGCAATGAAAGCAAGTGTGGCAAGCACCTTTTTAACCATCCTATCTCTCCATGTTGCAAACTTCAGAGAAATAAGTACCTGTACCTCGATGTCCCTCTGTTCTACGACACTACCGAAGGTCCTACCATTAATTGTATAAGCCCTGCCCATGTTTGTTGTACAAATGCATTTTCTCGCATTACGCTAGTTGAACTCCATCTACAGTTTTTCAGCCATTCACACATTTCATCAGGATGCCTTTTGTAATCTCAGAAAACCTTCTTCACTGCCCACAATTCCACCTTCCAGTCTACCTGCCTATCACACATGGTACAAATATCTCTGCTGGGGGCCCTACAATGTCTTCACCAGCTTCCCACAATGTCCTGAGCTACATTTGATCAGGTCCTGGGGATTTATCTACCTTTGTGTTTTAAAACTTCCAGCACCTCCTCTTCGATAATGTAGACTCATTTCAAGACATTGGCTCATAGAGATGTACAGCATGGAAACAAATCCTTTGGACCAACTCCTGCATGACGTATCTAGTCACATTTGCCAGAACTTTGCCAATATCCCTCTAAACCCTTCCTATTCATACACCCATCCACATGCCTTTTAAATGTATTTCTATCAGCCTTCACTATTTCCTCTGGCAGCTTATTCCGTACACTCTGCAGGAACCAGTTGTCCTTTAGGTCCCTTTGAAACGTTCCCCTTGCACTTTAAAGCTACTCCCTGTTGGTTTAGAATCCTCCAGCCCTTGGGAAAAGACCTTGTCGATTGACCTTATCGCTGACCATCATGATTTTAAACACCTTTATCAGGTAACTCCTCAGCCTCCCATGTTCAAGTGAAAACAGCCCCAGCTTATTCAGGCTTTTCCCTGAAGCACAAACCCTCCAACCCTGGCAACATCCTTGTTCATTTCTTCTGAACCCTTTCATGTTCCATAACGTCCTTCCTGTGGCATTGAGACCAGAATTGCACACAGTGTTCCAATAATAGTCAGGACAAACACTGTTTAGTTCCCTGAGCTCCCCCAGTCTTTATCCACAGTAAGTTCCAAAGTGAAATATTTGTTTTGCATCTTGTAATTCCACACATCGTTGGCTTCATTGATCATTAAGGGTACAGGTTTTGTCCCTTGCTTGTCTTTCGCTCTTAATACACTGGTAGAATCTCTTTCAGTTCTCCTTAACTTTCTCTGCCAAAGCTATCTCATGTCCCCTTTTTGTATTCCTGATTTCCATCCTAAGTGTATTTCTACAGCCCCGATGCTCCTGAGGGGATTCCCTTGAGTCAGCCAGTTATATCTGACATGTGTCCCCTTTTTTTCTTGACCAGAGCCTCGAAACTCAGCCAATGTTTCCTAATTCTGTCAGCATCGAGCTGCACACTAACAGGAACATGCTGGCACTGAACGCTCCTTTTATCTCGGTTTTAAGATATTCCTCCTTGCCAGACTTCCCTTTACCTGCAAATAGCCTTCCCATATCTATTTTAAAAATTCCTGCCTAATACTATCTTGCTCCATTGTATAACTTGAACTTGTGGACCAGGCCTGTCCTTTTCCATCACAATTTTCCATCGCAATGACTGGGAGTTTCTGGAACAGGCTTAACAAATTCCTCCCATCCAAATGCTCAACACTGCGGCAGTCCCAGTCCGGGTCTGGAAAGGTTAAAATCTCCGACTGCTACAAACCTAATATTCGAACAGATATCTGAGATCTCCTGACATATTTGCTCCTCCATCTCCCATTGCCTATCGCTGTAGTACGACCGTAGCAAACTGATGACCAATTTCTATTTCTCAGTTCCACCAATATCGCTTAACTGGGCGATCCTGCATGAATACTCCCTCTAGGTACTGCTGGGATTTCCCCCCCAATCAAAACCACCAGCCCTCCCCCTGTTTTGCCTCCTGTTCTATCCTTCTTGTAGCATCTGTCCCCTGGGGCATTGAGCTGCTGGTCCTGTCACACCCTCAGCTGTGTTTCTGTAATATCTACAACATCCCAGTCCCATGTTCCCATCCATGCTCTGGGTTCATCTGCCTTATTTGTCCGGCCCTTTGCATTGAAATAAATGCAGTTTAATTCATCAATTTTCTCTCATTGCCTGCTATGTTCTTGCCTGCCTTGTCTATTTATATTGCTCTCTTGAACATCTGTACCAACCTCAAATTTCTTTCTGGCCTTACGATTGTTTGGGGTCCCACACACCTGCCAGATGAGTTTAAATCCTCTCGAGAAGCTCCAGCAACTCTCCCCACCAGGATATGGGTCCCCCCTCCTGCTCTCAGTTCAGGTGTCTTCCCCACCCTGTCTGCTTGTGCTGACACCTACAGACATCCAGAGATTTGTCCACCAAGGTCCTGCCCTGCCCTCCCCACCACACTCTCACCCTCCCTTCCCCTGTTCTTGCCCTCCCCTCCCTTCCCCTCCTCTCGCCCTCCCCTCCCCTCTCTCGCCCTCCCCTCCCCTCTCTCGCCCTCCCCTCCCCTCTCTCGCCCTCCCCTCACCCTCCCCTCCCCTCCTCTCGCCCTCCCCTCCCCTCCACTCTCTCGCCCTCCCGGCCTCCCATCTCCTCCCCTCTCTCGAACTCCCCTCCCCTCTCTCGCCCTGCCGGCCCTCCCCTCCCCTCCGCACTCACGCCCTCCCCTTCCCTCTCTCGCCCTCCCCTTCCCTCTCTCACCCTCCCGGCCCTCCCCTCCCCACACTTGAACTCCACGCCCTTGTCTCGCCCTTCCGGCCCTCCCCTCACCTCCCCTCCCCTCTCTCGCCCTCCTGGTATTCCCCACCCC
>NW_026867800.1:663492-747398 GCF_020745735.1 Hemiscyllium ocellatum
ATAACCTGTTTGTACGCTGTAGGGATTGTAATTCTAAACCCAATTACCGATTTAGAACCAGACAAGAGAACCCAGTTTGCTATAGACCAACCAGACTGTCTCAAACCATTTTAAGAAGTAGTTTGGATGCCAACTTTTCCTTAATAACAAGATAGATGGGAATTGGATGTCCCAGATGTGATTCCACTCAACAAACCACTCACCATTATGCAAAACACACTATATTTAAAACAATCTAATGAAAATCTATACACGATGAAGAGGAATTTAGAATAACTTAGCAATTAGAAACCTTAACTGAATGATGGACCACAAAACGTGCTACAAATGAACTGTTCCGATATACTAACATCACCTAAACACACCCCTTTGCAAAAATGAGCATTCAGACATACATTCTTGCATACAGTTCTCCAGTCCAGGAGGAAACAGTATCAAGTGAGGTTTCAGAGAGAATAGCAGCTAGGGATAATTTATTAAAACTTCCAACCTTCGGGACCCAAGCACCTGGTGACTGTGACATCTGCAAGGAAAAAAAACTATAAAGTCTGGTCTGTGCCAGCTGGCCATTGTTACTACTATTTATTAAAAAACATAAAAGCCTCAAAAGTTTTTTCGTTGAGGCCGTTTTCAGTAGGCACTTTGGCCTTTAAGACGTCTTACTAAAAAAAAAGGAGAAAATAACCTTTTGTTAAAAAAATTGACAGCATTGCTACATAATTTAAATGACTGTTCCTTTATTCAAGGGGCTTCCTCGTGTTCCTGACCGCATGATCACCTGAGAGTGACAAACACAGGCACAGACCAAGTTACAAGGATGTGTCTCATAACTTCTGAAACAAGCCTGTCCATGGGCCATCACGTGGGACATACCGGGAAGTGAACAACAGCCTGACACACACCATTTCACTGTTTCTGAGCGACACAATGCCAGCAATCGATATACTACAGAGCCAAAACCCGAGACCAGGGAAAGATACAGAGGGACAGAGAGATTCACATTAAAGGCAGAAACAGACAGTTAATTAACTGGGAGGAGGTTGTGGAAATATGGGGAAAAATGACATGGCAGTGGGACTAACTGGAGAAGTGAGATCTTTGAGAGTAAAATTACAAGAATGAGAACATTGAATAAAGGCATTGTCAGATCAGCAGAAATAGTTTGTTGCATCAAATTCTGAATTTGCTTCACAGAACATCACAAATAGCATAAACTGGGACAAGATGACAGCCCCGTATGGAGGCTGTGCAGACCATGCTAGAGTGTTGCTCAGTAAACTGCACTATCTGCCCAGCTGGAGAGCATTGCAAATTTACTATCATATGCAAACTATACTCGCAACAGATTACTGCCTACAATGGGAAGATTTGCTGCGTTTATGTGTTCATCAGAAACTGAGGGACAGTGCGTGTGTGTGCGTGCGCGATTGGCGTGGTTGAATGTGAAACTCATTGTTTGAGAAGGAACGCACATGGAAGAAATTATTTTAAATACGAACAACTGGCAGGCTTTTTGTTAATCAACAGAGAGAATGAGAGAAGTTTCATGGACAGATGAGGTAAAGTGTTTGAGAATGTTAAAATAAAGTCATTGCCAGACACAATAGCAATATACATCGGTGTGTACATGAATGACAGATGGATGGGAGTTTGGTGTGAGGTCGAATCAGATTTGCTTGGGCAGGTTTGAAGCCGAGAGTGTCAGCAGCAGATTATTAACTTCATTAAGACTGTACTTCATAGCTCAAGGTTCAAACAGCAGATGGAATAAACCAGTGAGATATATTCTGGGGTGGTGAGTCTTTCAAGTTAGAAATGGTCAGGGTATGGTGTCAGGAATCAGCTCATGCTCAAAGGGATCACCCACAGTTGTGACTTGTCTGTTTCTCGCAGATATGGCCAGGGATGGGATGGAAGTGGAGTTTGTAATCAGAACAGTGGAGAGTGATCTCCATGCTGTTAATATTTAAATACCAAAGGCAATGATACAATAAATTTTAGATCTCCGCTGAAACTGAGTAGGTCAACATAAAGACCCATGAGTAACACTGCCAGAGCAGAGAGGGAGACAGTAATTGAACACATTCCTTGATGTAGTTAGTAGTGGTCTGTAGAGTGAATATCTGGATTGAGATTTTCAACAGGAACAATAATAATGACAAGAAGTGTAGACTATGTGAAAGAACAGTAATACAGTCATAACCGGTTTTATAGAAAAACAAATATGGACAGTGACACTTACCAGGAACACCAACGATAGCCAGGAAAGGGTAATAAAAATATTGAATAATGAGAAGAGCGTAATAGATCCGTGTTGATAATGACCTCCAATAAAATACAGAAAGATACCAAACATAATAGGATAAACTCCTGTCTATTTTTGGAACACGCCAGTCTAATGTTTCCAGATCCGGATACATTTTTGAACATTCCAATCTAATGTTCTCAGATTCGGATCTCTCCGCCCCCCCTCTCTCTAAATCTGCTGATCCCTGTTAGTGCTGTCGTGATGCTCCCGCTCAAGTTATGGGATAACACATTGAACGGCGCCCATTTATCATTAAAAATGGAAACCCTCCACTGGGATAATTAGAATCCATGGAGATTGGCATTAATCCCAGTCACTGAACAAACACTGGGAAACTGAGCACAGGCTACAACAATGGATGAATGGGCACCGCACAACAATCAACAGACAGGAGTGTTCCCTTCCAGTTGGGGAATACTTCATTGGTCATTAAACCCCGACCTTCTGGTGACCATCCTTCAAGGTGGACTTCGGGACAGGCAGCAGCGAACAGTGGCTGAGCAGAGGCTGACAACTAATTTCGGGACCCAGAGGGAGGGCCTCAACCCGGACATTGGGTTCACGTCACATTACAGGTGACCACCATTGCACTGTACACACACACACACCACACACACACACACACTCACTATACACACACATGCATATGGACACACATGCACACAGACACACGCACACACACACTCACACACACACTTACAGACACCCACACTCAGACAGGCATCCGATCAGAGATTTAGACCACTCTGCACTCATGCACACACATATACACTCTCTCTCTCTGATACTCAAACCACCCCCCCACCCCAGCCACGCACACACACTCCCACACTCACATATGCACCCCTCACAGACTTAAGAAACTCTACATCACTCACACACATATACACTCCCTCTCACACTCACAACCCCCAACCAAGACAAACACACACACACACACAAACAGACAAAGACCCACATGCACACATATATTTTGTGGGGTGAATTTGTACTTGCAGAGTTACATTGTACTTTGCTCAAAAACTGCATGAATTCATGTAAACCTCTGAGCTCAACAACTGCATGAATTCATGTAAAACTCTATTATCTCACTTTTCAGATTAGAATCAATCTAAACATCATGGTATAGACAGAGAACACAGGGGGCTAACATCTTCAACATATTGTCTAGCTATCACTCAATGTTACAGCTAACCTGAGAATGCAACTTTAAAAGAAAAAGGTTTTGTGATTTACACATGAAAGAAGTGAAACTATCATGGTATTCGAACAGATGAAAGACTCAAAAGACAATCAAGGTATTTTTCAATGTTTAATTTCAGTTACATCACACTGTAAATTTTTGCTATAAATTCTGTGCCGTGGAAGTGTGGCCTCCACTATCACCTGATGAAGGAGCGTCGCTCCGAAAGCTAATGTGCTTCCAATTAAACCTATGACTATAACCTGGTGCTGTGTGATTTTTAACTTTGTACACCCCAGTCCAACACCAGCATCTCCAATTCATAACTAAACAAACAGGCTCAGTTAACCAGTTCCACACATCACTTTTCATATCACTATAAAACAGAACATTTACTGGGTTTGGATGGAATGGATGAGGGTTGCTGAGGGATGGACCATAACTTTAAACCTTTTAAATCTTTTTTTTTTGACTTGTATATGAGAGTATTAACAAGACACTACAGGGGTCTATATATGTTCCGCTCTGTTTATGAAAGGA
This sequence comes from Hemiscyllium ocellatum, assembly GCF_020745735.1. Lineage (NCBI taxonomy): Eukaryota > Metazoa > Chordata > Chondrichthyes > Orectolobiformes > Hemiscylliidae > Hemiscyllium > Hemiscyllium ocellatum. The sequence continues at coordinate 667,524 of NW_026867800.1, forward strand.
GGCAATTATAAAATAACAGATTGGCTGCATAAAAAAAACTCTCGGGTGGGTAAGTTTCTAGATACCTCAACACAAAGTACGGTACTTATTGACCAGTTGTGAGGCTACTCCTGGTTTTAAGTGCCCTTGTCAAATCCTTTCATAACCTTGAGACAGAGCAATGAGACTGCTGCTCAGGAACAGGCCGAAGCAATTCTGTCCCTATGGACCTATTACAGAGGGATAGGAGAAGCCATTCAGCTCATATTAGCCTGTTACTACTTGAAAAGGTGGAAATCTAGAATATTGGCACATTTTGCCAACAGAATCATTCAAAACAAAGAGCTGTGTCGCTGCAGCTGTATGAGGTGTTACTGAGAGGGCATCTGGAGTACATTGTGTTGTTTGTTTTCTGTAACTGAGAAGGGATGGACCTCCATCAGGTAGAGTTTACCGGCTGCTCGTAATCCATGGGTTGCTGTGTCATTTAATGTCTCGGGTCTGTTACACAGGGACAGGAGGAGGCCATTCAGCCTTTCCAGTCTATTACACAGTGCCACGAGGAGCCCATTCAGCCTCTCGAGCCTGTTCCTGAGGACTGGAATTGTTTATTTAACTTTCAGTCTGTTACGCATAAATATTAGTTTTAAATTAGTTTTGGAATAGGAAAGACCTAATGTAAATATTAAAGTTCTAACTTTGAACAAGGCCAATTTTGAAAGTGTTATGGAGACCTGTGAAAGGCTGATTGCAATAACCTATTCACAGGTAAAGGGATGGTTGGAAAATGCAAGGCCATTAAACTGGGTTTCAGTGAGTCCAGAGCCAACGTGTTCCCATTAGAGAGATGGGCAAAGCTGGTGGGTGCAGGGAGTGCTGGATGGCTAGATATATTGATGCTCTGGTCAAGGTAAGAAAGGAGGCATATGACAGGTAAACAGAGCTGAGATCAAGTGAATCCCTAGAGGTGTATAAGGGCAGCAAGTGTATAGTCAATGGGAAATCGGGTCAGAAAAGTGTGGACAAGGGATGGCTTTAGAAATAGGGTTAATGAGGCATTGAAGAAATTCTACACATCCTTTTATGGCAAAAGATTAACTCGGGAGAGAATATGGCCCCTTAAAGATCAGTCAGGCTACCTATGTGTGGAACCACATATACATAGGTTGGAGGGATACGAAACAAGTATTTCTCCTCAGTATTTAATGTGGAGGAGGTTACAAGAGCGAGAGAATGAAGAAATATATAGTGATACCTTGAAAAGTGTATATATTACAAGGAGGTGTTGGACATTTTAAAACACATAAAGGTGAACAAGTCCCGGAACCTGAGCAGTTGTATCCCAGATATTTGGAAGCTAGGAAAGAGATGCTCAGCATTTTGCTGATATATTTGTAACATTGATTTCCACAGGTGAGGTGTCAAAAGACTGGAGGGCTGCTAACATAGTGTCATCATTTAAGAAAGTAAGAAAAAAACAGGTAACTATAGATCGATGAGCCTGACGCTAATGGTGACTAAATTGTTGAAGGAGATTTCGAGGAAAAGGATCGATATGCATTTGGAAAGACAAGGACTGAAGAGGGCTTTGTACATTGGAGATCACGTCTCACTGACTCGGTGAAATTTTTTGAGGAAGTGATGAAGATGATTGATAAAGACAGGACAGTGGATATTGTCTTTATGAAATTCAGTAAGAAAACCAAACTGTTCTACATGGTAGACTGGTTAGCAAGGTCAGACTGCCTGGGATCCAGGGAGAGCTCACCATTTATATTCAAATTTTCTTTAATATTGGAGACAGGGCATGACACTGGATATTTGTTCATTAAACTTGGAGACCTGTGACCAGTGTGCCGCAAAGATCAACAGTGGGTCCATTGCCTTTTGTCACTAATACAAATCATTTGCATTTGAGTGTATGAAGTATGATCAGTAAGTTTGTAGATAATGCCAAATTTGTTGATGTAGTCGACAGTGAAGAATGATCTGTCAGATTATAATGGGACCTTTTTGAGGTGAACCGAGGAGTGGCAGATGGAGTTTATTTTAGTTAAATGTGAGGTGTTGCATTTTGGCAAGACAAATCAGGGCAAGACATATAGGTAGGGTCCTATCGAAATCTGCCAATCAGGGAGAACTCCATCGAAATTATCGAATCCCTCCAGTGAGGAAACAGCCTATTCAACCCATCGAGGCTACACCGAACCTCTAAACAATATCCCACTGGACAAACCCCTATCCTAAACCTCTGATCCTGCATTTCCCATGGCTAATCCACCTCGCCTAAACATTCCTGGGTACTTTAGCATGGCCAATCTACCATTATCTGTATATCTTTATACTTGCAGAGGAAAACATAACATCCGGATGAAACTCATGCAGACACGGGGAGAATGTGCAAACTCCACACAGGCAGTCATTCAAGGATGGAATTAAACCCAGATCGCTGTGCTTTGAGGTAGCAATGCTAGTCACTGAGCTACTGTGTCACCTTGTGTGTGCAGGTTCTCCGTTCCTTGAAAGTGCTGTCACAGGTAGACAGCGTAGTGAAGAAGGCACTTGGTGATCTTCCCTTTATTGGTGCGTGCTTTGAGTCTAAGTGTTTGCAAGACATGTTACATCTATACAGGACATTGGTTTGGCCACTTTTGTAATACTGCCTTTAATTCTGGTCACCCTGCTGTCGGAAAGATGTTGTCAAACGTGAAAGGATGCAGAAGCGATTTAAAAGAATGTTGTAGGCTTTGGAGGGTTAGAGTTACGCGGAGAGTTTGAATAGGCTGGGGCTATTTTCAACTTTTGAGGCTGAGAGGGGACCTTAAAGAGGATTATAAATCATGAGGAGCATAGATAAGGTAAACAGTCAACGTTTTTTACCCAGGATAGGCGAGTCGAAAATTAGAAAACAAAGGTTTAAGGTGAGAGGGATTTAACAAGGGACATGAGGGACAACATTTTCACACAGAGACTGCTGTGTGTATAGATGAACAGCCAAAGAGAGGGTGGAGACAGATACAGTTACACCATTTAGAAGGCCTTTGGATGGATACATGCATGGGAAGTGTTTAGAGGGATATGGGCCAAGTGCTGGCAAGGGGACGAGATTTATTTAGGATAGTTGGTCGGTATGGACGATCAGACCGAAAGGTATTTTTTCCATGCCTGAGACTCTACTGTCTCTTGAGTGTATAACGCAGGAACAGGAGGAGGCTATTCAGATTCTGAATTCTGTCAGTCAGCTTGTTTGCTCAATTACTGTGAGTAAAACACAAAAATACATCATTCAGATTTTGATGGTGTTTTACAGAAACAGGAGAAAGGCTTTTAGTCAAGAGATGCTGTAAGGAATGGAAAGAGGCCATTCAGTCCCTCAACTCCATACCACAGAAGCAGCAGGTGAGCACAGAGATATTGGAGCCTGTTACTCAGTAGCAGGAAGAGGACATCTACTTTCACAAACCTTGTATCAGGAGGCAGTCACTCAGTTGCTCAAGATTGGGACATAGGAACAGGAGGCAGTCATTCGCTGCTTGAGACTGGGGCACAGGGAAAGGAGGGAGTCACTCAGAGCTCGAAACTGGACACAGGTAACTCTGGAGGCTAGTGAGGCCCGAGGATCCTGTTACGACGCAGGAACAAGAGAACGACTAGTCAGTCCCCAACAGCATGGACACTGGGAGAGAAGCGGTTTTCTTGGAACAAACAGAAATATATGAATAGTTGCATTAGTGATCCATTCAATCTGCTGGGATATAACCCCACCATTCATTAAGACGTCTGATTATTATGATTCCCTCATTCCATTAAACCGAGACTCCCCTCTCTGCAGCCTCTGCTCCATTTGTTGGTCATGTTGCAGACCCAGATGCCGCAACAACACTCACCATCACTCATCCAGAGGGATGAATCTAACAGGATGAATCAGGATTTGAAGGTCCAATCACAAGAATGAAAATACAAAATAAAGATATTGCCAGATGTTTACTTCTCTCACATTCGCAATCCAACTCACATAACCACTCCATCCATTATACTTTCAGGATGGAGCACTGTGTAGATCCGGCTAGTGACTGCTGAGTGCAACCCAGCAATATCCAGATGGAACTCTGTGCAGCCCACACCAATGCTTGATCCATAATCCTGGACTAAATATCCAGCGTGGGGAGCTGTGCGGTCCGCACTGGTTCATTCATATACAAGCCCAGGCTATTGCATTGTTCGGTAACACTGTGTTAGATCGCTGCCCATTGTGGGGATACTTGCAGCCAATTTTGGAACTGACAGGATGTGCAGTTCCCATCCATTTACAGCTCCATATCTCCACTGTACCTTGACAAGGGGTGCTGCGTATATAAAAATCACTGCGAGGAAGAGATGCAAATGGAAACAATTTAAATACCAATAGTTCTGATAAAGACGCCTATCACTCTAGAATTTAATGATGAAATAACTGAGATAATATCCAATGAGGTTTTGTGAACTGGGCAAAGAAGTAAGAGCGGGATGGTGATGTTATAGTGGTTGCACTATAAGCCTCTAAATAATCAATGGGAATTAGAGGAACAAATATGCAGGGAGACTGGCGAGACTTGCAGGAGCAATAGGATTGTCATAATAGGTGATTTTAATTTTCCTAACGTAGACTGGGACTTCCAGATGATTAAGAACTTAGATAGAACGTAATTTGTTAAGTGTGTTCAGGATAGTTTCCACAAGCAATATATAGAGGGTCCTACTGGAGAAGGGACAAACTCAACCTACTGTTGGGAAATAGGGTAGGATCGGTGACGGAGGTAAAGTGGGGGAGAATTTTGCGAAAAGTGACTAGAGATTTATTAAATTTAAAATAGTTATGGTAGGGACAATATTGGTACACGGATTCAAGTTCTAAGTTGGGGAAAGGCGTATTTTGTTGAAATTAAACAGGGATTGCTGGGGATGATTGGAGTAGTTTGTTTCCATGTAAAAGGATCCCGGGCAATGGGGCGGGCTTCAAAAGTGAGATAGTTCGAGTTCAAGGTCTACATGTTCCTGTCAGGGTGAAGGGAAAGTGAGGCTGGAAGAGAGAACCCTGGATGACAAGCGATATTGAGGTTCTGACCAGCAAAAAAAGGTGTGGCTCCGTTACAGGCAGCTGGGACCAAGGGAATCTCTGGAGGAACACAGGGGATACAGGAGTTTACTGAAGGAGCAAATCAGCAAGGCGAAAAGGGGGTATGAGATAGCCTTGGCTGAGCAGATTGGTGTGAATCCAAATTCAGTATAGTAAAGAAAAAGGACAATCAGAGAGAGGATAGGACGTCTAACAACCAAAATGGGCATGCATGTGTAAAACCTCAAGAAATGGTTGAGTTCCTCAATTCCCCCTCTGTGTTTATCATGAAGAAAGACATGAAGACCTGTGACCTTTGGGGCGTTAATTGTCATATATTGGGACAGTCCATATCATTAATGGTACTAATGGACATATTAGAATGCTTAAATTCAGATAAATCTCTTGGTCCTGACCAGACAAATCCAAGAAGACTGCAAGAGGTGAGAGAAGACAGTTCAGGGTTTAAGGACCCGGAAGGCTGGGCCGTAACAAACATGCCCTTATTCAAGAAGTGCTGCAAATAAATGCCTGGGAAATATAGACCAGTATGCTTCACATCTGTTTTCGGTAAACCACTTGAGAAGGTTCTGAGAAAGAAGATATGCATGCATTTGGAAAGACAGAGTTTGACTTGGAGCAGTCAGCATAGCTTTGTGCGTGGCAGATCATGCCTTACACATTTTGTTAGAGTTTTTGAGGAAATGACCAGAAAGGTTGACAAGGGCAGGGTGGTGGACATAGTCTATATGGATTTCAGTAAGGCCTTTGATAAGGTTCCACATGGTAGGCCGCTCTGAAGGTTAGATCGCATGGACTCCAATGTAAACTGGCAAATTGGCGACACAATTGGCTTGACGTTATGAAGCAAATGCCTATTGTGGAGGTATGCTTGTCGGACTGGAGGCCTGTGACTAGTGGAGTGCCTTAGGGGTCGGTCATGGGCCCATTGCTGTTTATTATCTATATCAATGGTTTGGACCAGAGTGCACAACGCAAGGTTAGTAAGTTTGCAGATGACTCTAAATTAGAAGGCATCATTTACAATGAGGAACATTATCAGAAATTGCAGCTGTACCTTGGTCAGCTGAGGAAGTGGGCTCAGAAATAGCAAATAGAGTTTAATATAGATAAATGTGCCGTCTTGCATTATGGAAAGTCAAATCCAGGTTGGAGTTTAATGATGAATGAGAGGGTCTTAAGGAGTGTAGTGGAACAAAAGGAGTTTGGAGATCAGGTGCACGGCTGTCTGAAATTTGAGTCCCATATACACAGGACAGTGAAGAAGGCTGTTGGGGTACACTGGCCTTCATCATGGCATTGAGTATATATGTTGGGACGTTATGTTCCTGTTGTACAGGATGTTGGTAAGGCTGCAGTTGGAGTATTGTGTTCAGTTTTGTTCACCTTGCTCTAGAAAAGATATTATTGAACGAGAAAGAGTGTACAAGAAATTTACAAAGATATTTCCCGAGCTAAAGGGTCTAAATTATAGGCAGAGTTTGGACAGGTTAGAACTTATTTCCTTACAGCGTAGGAAACTGAGAGGGTTCTTATAGAAGAGTAACTCTTATAAAATCAAGAGCGGCGTGCATGGGGTGAATACTTCAATTTTTTCCCCAAGATTGGGGAATCGAGGACTAGAGGACATCCATTAATATTTGGAAAGGAAAAAATATATACAAAGGAACCTGAGGGGCAGCAATTTTACACAGAGTGTGGTACGCATATGGACTGAGCTGCCAGTGGAAGTGGTAAAGGTGGGTACAATAACAACATTGAAAAGGCATTTGGACAAATACAGACAGGAAAGGATTAGGGGGGATACAGAGCAAGGGCAGGGAAATGGGGTGAGTGTGGATACAGAGCAAGGGCAGGGAAATGGGTGAGTGTGGATGCAGAGCAAGGGCAGGGAAATGGAGTGAGTGTGGATGGACATTTTGGTTGGCATGGACCAGCTGGGCTAAATGGTCAGCCATGCAGGCATTCTCGTGCAGTATGACTGTAAGTGAGTGTGTTTTGGAGTGGAGACAGGGTGGGGAGACTGAGAAAATATGTCATGGAAGGATGTGTTCACAGGTGTCAGAATACTGAAATGAAGCCATTTCGATAGTATCATTCAACACGGGTCATTATTATGAAGAATTATGAGCGAAGGGGATATTTCTGTGAGTTCAGGCGATGGAGAGTTTTGGATGAGCATTTGTTCTGCAGCTTTGTAACTGGGAGTGAGGACAGTAGAGTCTTCGCCTCACTGGGCTGAATCTACCAAAAAACTGTCTCAGTGACATTTTCATTGAGTGTGACAGAGGGGTTGTATGCACGAGGCCGAGCTAGTTTCCTGGTGCCATCTTACCAAATTCATCTCATTAACTACCCAGCCCACTCCATAGTGTCCCTCTCATACAATGCCAGCCCGGTTCTCCCACCCATCATGGCTGGAGGTATTCACAGTCGCCTGGATGCCCCTGGATATTCTGTCATTCCTGGCAATGATGTCATCTCTAAAAGGCCAATTGTCACACGGTAGAGCTTTCTCAGTTTGGAGCTGCCCTGCACAGTTTACCCGAGCATTGCAGCTAAGGGGAAATTACACCTTGGTTTGTTGACAGCAGCACGAAGGTCGCGGTGGATGGGCTAGTACAGAGGGGGACCATTCTCTTCCCAGAGGGGGCCACACCACCAGACCCATCGAGCGTGGTCTGACTTCACCACCCAGCTCAGTGCAGTATCTGCGGTCTGAAGAAATGTCCAGCAATACAGGACCTGCATCAATAACCTTCCCGGCTCCGTCAGGATAAGTCACCGTATTCTCTCTGCTCCCTCGCACTCACTGTATATCTGTTATAGCACCGACCCACGAACAAGGCTCATGCTCCACCACTCTCACTGCTGCATGCATCATCTTCTGTCTCTTTCTCTCTTGCATTTCTAATGCCCCCCCACACAGTTATAGAATATTCTGGAGAATGCCAATTATGGAATGTTCCAGATAATGTTCCAACTTAACATCTGGATAGGAATAACGTGATCAAGGATAGTCAGCATGGTTTGTGAAGGGCAGGTCGTGCCTCACAAAGCTTATTGAGTTCTTTGAGAAGGTGACCAAGGAAGTGGACGAGGGTAAGCAGTAGATGTGGTGTATATGGATTTTAGCAAGGCGTTCGATAAGGTACCCCATGGTAGGCTAATGCAAAAACTACGGAGGTATGGCATTGAGGTTGCATTCGAGGTTTGGATTATGAATTGGCTGGCTGGACGGAGACAGAGGGTAGTGGTTGATGGTATAGGTTCATCTTGGATTGCAGTTACTAGCGGTGTTCCACAAGGATCTGTTTTGGGACCATTGCTGTTTGTCATTTTTATAAATGACCTAGAGGAGGGGCTTGAAAGCTGGGTGAGCAAGTTTGCGGATGACACGAAAGTCGGTGGAGTTGTGGACAGCGAAGAATGATGTGGCAGGTTACAGCGGGATATAAATAAGTTACAGATCTGGGCAGAAAGGTGGCAAATGGAGTTCAATGTAGCTAAGTGTGAAGTACTTCACTTTGGTAGGAGTAACAAGAAGATGGATTACTGGGCTAATGGTAGGCTACTTGGTAGTGTGGATGAGCAGAGGGATCTTGGTGTCCATGTACACAGATCTCTGAAAGTTGCCACCCAGGTAAATAGTGCTGTGAAGAAGGCATATGGTGTACTGGGCTTTATTGGTAGGGGAATTGAGTTCCGGAGTCCTGAGGTCATGTTGCAGTTGTATAAGACTCTGGTGCGGTCTCATCTGGAGTACTATGTGCAGTTTTGGTCGCCATACTATAGAAAGGATGTGGAGGCATTGGAACGAGTGCAGAGGAGGTTTACCATGATGTTGCCTGGCATGGTAGGAAGATCATATGAGGAAAGGCTGAGGCACTTGGGGCTGTTCTCATTGGAGAAAAGAAGGTTTAGGGGAGATTTGATAGAGATGTACAAGATGATTAGGGGTTTAGATAGGGTTGACATTGAGAACCTTTTTCCGCTAATGAGTCAGCTGTTACTAGGGGAAACAGCTTTAAATTAAGGGGTGGTAGATATAGGACAGATGTTAGGGTAGATTCTTTACTCAGCGGGTTGTGAGTTCATGGAATGCCCTGCCAGTAGCAGTGGTGGACTCTCCCTCTTTATGGTCATTTAAGCGAGCATTGGATAAGCATATGTAGCTTATTGGGCTAGTGTAGGTTAGGTAGGCTTCGGTCGGCGCAACATCGAGGGCCGAAGGGCCTGTACTGCACTGTATTTTTCTATGTTCTATTATTCCCAATTTCAGGAAAACGGCTGTGCCCGAGTGTGTAACACGTAAGAGGGTGGAGTAGAGATGTACATTTTTCAAATCACACACAATTAAAATCCATCATGAGGCCATTCAGTGCTTCAAATATGCACAAACATTCATTACGTTCGGTGGTGATCTGATGGTTTTCTCCGCTCCATGTCACAGGAGCTTTCATTCATTCAACCGCCAGCTTCCTATTACCGAGCAGACGATTCTCAGAAGATTTTTTGACCCCGGTTTTCTTTCAGCTTGCGTTCAGATGGCATTTCGCATGGGAACGGAATCTCCGAACAATATATTTCATATACATTATAAAATCATGCAGCAGTCAGCATGCTTTCCACAGACCAATCAAAAACATGCACTTATTTTATGGTTATCAATATCCAATCACAATTAGTCATTCTGGTGATTTCACTTGTGTTACCTTATTGTATTCAGCCAAAGACACCTTCCAAACACTTGTCTCATTATAAAATACAATTCCTAGCAGAGAATATTTTTATCCTCAGCCGTTATCATGACCGTTACATCAAATATACATTTTACCTTGTCATGAAAGTTTATCTTGCCCCTTGTCTGTGACTGATTCTGTGTGTAACAGTTACACAGTCTCCCATTCAATTGGCTGGATGGTTGGTTTGTGATGCAGAGGGAGGACACCAGCGCAGGTTTAATTCCCCACATTGACACAGATTACCATGAAGGGGATGCTCTGTCAACCTCACCCCATCACCCAAGTGGTGATCTTCAGCGTAAACCACCATGAGTGGTCTATGTAATGAGAGTTCATTGGGACTCTATTCTATCAATGTTAGCGTTTTAATTTTTGTAACAAAAAGTTTTATTGAAGAAGAGATTTTTATTATTATATTAAACCAATAACAAAGCAACTCAAATAACTGAACAAAATCACACCCTTGTGCATGTAGATCCAAAATAAGTTAAAGTCTATAAACGAACAGAAGAAAAACAAAAATAAACAATAAATAATTCGGCTCAGCATAGCACAATGATAGCTCTCATTCTTCGAGAGCTTTACACATTCATATGTTCATAATTCTTCATATTTGATTCATTAGAGAATATCGTCATGGCTATATAAATGCCCTTACTACTGTGGTGGATAAGCCTGTATCGCGGTAATCCAAAAAGGGTTGTCATTTCTTATATAAATCTGCTTTCCGGTGCACCACACTGGTGAGAAAGTCCAAAGGGATATTTCCCATGACGAGCTTATAATGACCCAACAGAGCCGGGGTGGGGGAGCTTTCAGACGTCCAACACAACAGAATATATTTCCTAGCACAGGAAGTATGGGGAGATACTATACGAGTGTTTTGCATCAGTATTTACTGTTAAAAAGGATATGGAAGTCGTAAAATGTAGGGAAATAGATGCTGACAGCTTGCAAATTGTCCATATTACAAAGGAGAAAGTGTTGGATCTCTTGAAACAGTTTCCAGGACCTGATCAGGTGTACCCTAGAACTCTGCGGGAAGCTAGAGAAATGATTGCTGGGCCTGTTGCTGAGATATTTGTAACATGGATAGTCATAGGTGAGGTGCTGGAAGACTGGACGCTGGCTAACGTGGTGCCACTGCTTAAGAAGGCCAGTTATGACAAGCCAGGGAAGTATAGACCAGTGAGCCTGATGCTGGTGGTGGGCAAGGTGTTGGAGGGAATCCTGAGGGACAGGATGTACGTGTATTTGGAAAGGCAAGGACTTATTAGGGATAGTCTACATGGCTTTGTGCGTGAGAAATCATGTCTCACAAACTTGATTCTTTTTTTGAGGAAGTAACAAAGAGGACTGATGAGGGCAGAGGGGTAGATGTGATCTATATGGACTTCAGTAAGGGTTGTGATAAGGTTCCCCATGGGAGACTGATTAGCAAGGTCAGATTTCATGGAATACAGGGAGAACTAGCCATTTGGATACAGAACTGGCTCAAAGGTAGAAGTCAGAGGGTGGTGATGGACGGTTGTTTTTCAGAACGGAGGCCTGATACCAGTGCAGTGCCAGAAGGATCGGTGCTGGACTCACTACTTTTGTCATTGACATAAATGATTTAGATACGACTGTAAGAGGTACAGTTCGTAAGTTTGAAGATGACACCAAAATTGGAGGTAGCGAAGAGGGTCACCTCAGATTACAATGGGATCTTGACCAAATGGTCAAATGGGCTGAGAAATGTCATATGGAGTTTAATAAAGATAAATATGAGGTGCTGCACTTTTGGAATTTTAGCAGGACTTATGCACGAAATGGTAAGGTCGCAGGGAGTGTTGCTGAACAAAGAGACCTTGGAGTGCAGGTTCATAGCTCCTTGAAAGTGGAGTCGCAGGTAGATAGGATAGTGAAGAAAGCGTTTGGTATGCTTTCCTTTATTTGTCAGAGTATTGAGTACAGGAGTTGGAAGATCATGTTGCGGCTGTACAGGACATTGGTTAGGCCACTGTTAGAATATTGCGTGCAATTTTGGTCTCCTTCTTATTGGAGACTTGAAAGGGTTCAGGAAAGACTTACAAGGATGTTGCCAGGGTTGGAGGATTTGAGCTATAGGGAGAGGCTGAACAGGCTGGGGCTGTTTTCCCTGGAGCATCCCAGTCAGAGTGGTGACACTATAGAGGTTTGCAAAATTATGAGTGGCATGGATAGGGTAAATAGGTAAAGTCTTTTCCCTGGGGTCGGGGAGTCCAGAACTAGAGGGCATAGGTTTAGGGTGAGAGGAGAAAGATATAAAAGAGACCTATGGGACAACTATTTCACACAGAGGGTGGTGCGTGTATGAAATGGGCTGCCAGGTGTTGTGGGGGAGGCTGATGCAAGTGCAACATTTAAGAGGAATTTGGATTGGTAAATGAATAGGAAGGGTTTGGAGGGATATGGGCTGGGTGCTGGCAGGTGGGACTAGATTGGTTTGGCATATGTGATTGGCATGGATGGGTTTGACCGAGGGGTCTGTTTCCATGATTTACATCTCTATGCCTCTATGACTCTATGAATTATAATAATCTCTGTTTTTGGTGCACCATTCTGTTGAGAAAGTCCAAGGGGATATTCTCCATGATGAGCTTACAAAGATCCAACCGCCCCGGGGAGTTTTCAGACATCCAACACAACAGAATATTTTTCCTAGCACAGAAAGTAAGGATATATATATATTTTTTTTCCAATGTGCGTCTGCGAAGGATACTCTGGACAGGTCCAGGAAAAGAGAAACCGGGTCCATCTCTAATTCGGTCCCCAAGACCCACTCTACCACACCGAACACAGTGCTTCAATATATATGAAGCCTACAGTAGGGCCACATGCAATAAGTAAGAGTGTCTGTAGTCATTCTGCATTTAGGACATGCTGAAGATAATCCCACTTTGAATTTTGAGAGAAAATCTGGTGTCAGATAGACCCTATGAAGAATTTTTAACTGCATGGAATGGGGCCTATTACAGATAAAATCCTTTGAGCATTTTCACAAATATTCTCCCATGTCTCCGAAGACACCTAAACCCCCAACTCTCTCGCACAGACGTCACGAAGCTGCACAGTCTTGTCTGAGGGGACACTCTCCAACTAATGATAAAGGGTACTGACAGAGCGGGTATTCTTAACAGTATAAATCAACTTTTCTATATCGGATCTATAAGTGTCTGTTAAAAGTAATTTTTTAATCAAATCTCTAATCTGAAAAAAAACAGATGAAGTCTCGACTAGGTAGTCCATACTTACGAGTTATTTGATCAAATGATATCATTGTTTCTCCCTCAAGTAACACGTGGTGGCTCAGTGGTTTGTACTGCTGACTCACAGCACCAGGGTTTGGTTCCAGCCTTGTGTGACTGGCTGTGTGGAGTTAGTATATTGTCAACTGTGTCTGCGTAGGTTTCCTCCACAGTCACAAACATGTGCAGGTTAGATTAATTGGTCATTGCTAGAGAGCTCATAGTGTTCCATAATCTGTAAATTGGGGAATTAATCAGGGTAGATATAGCATGGTAGGGAAATGGGTCTGGGGGACTTACACTTCAGAGGTTGGAAGTGGACTTGTAGGGTCCAAGAACCTGTTTCCATACTGTAGGGATTCTACTAATTCTAAATCACCCAAGCAACGTACCCCCCTGCCTGCCCACAATTTACACCTGGAATCCATCATCCTCGGTCGACAATGCGGTATACCAAAAATGGGGTAAGAAACATGGTTTTGGCTGTATTGCCCTCAATCTGACGCATTGTCCTTCATTCTGAAACAGTATTGATCATTATTAATTTATGACAATACTCCATAAAGGTTGTCATTTTATCTAATAACAACAGACTAATAAGGGTTCAAAAGCACAATCCTCCAGGTTCTTCCTTTCAGAGAGGTATGAGCCTCTCTTAAGGATGGAGGGAGGGGTTCGTGACTGTATGAGTGATGGAAAATGTTAAACATCAGCCTTGCCAATAGGTTCATATAGGAGAGCTCAATGTCTAGCGATATTGATGCCGAGACCTCTGCGGCCCAGGCACTCAAATATGATGAGAAAAAACTTAATTGATTGTTTTTAGTCGGGAAAATCAACTCCCCACAGTCTGTGGGACAGTTGCAATTTTGTTAGCTCGATCAAGAATCGCTTCTAGTGCCAAATAAAATAGCTAAACCAGTCATTCTTTTCCTAAAAAAAATGTTAGATTAAATTACTTACAGTGTGGAAACAGGTCCTTTGGCTCAACAAGTCCATACAGACCCACCATTCACCCAGACCCATTCCCCTACATTTATGCCATTCACCCAACAATTTAGCATGACCAATTCACCTGACCTGCACATCCTTGGACTGTGGGAGGAAACCCACGCAGGCACGGGGAAAATGTGCAAGCTCCACACAGTCAGTAGCGTGAGCCAGGAAACGAACTCGGGTCATTGGCGCTGTGAGGCAGCAGTGCTAACCACTGTGCCACTGTGCCACCGGGCCACCCACATGCGTCATCTGTTTGGGAATTTTCAAAGAAAGCATTCACATGGGGTGTAGGAAATGAGAAAGGACATTCATTTTAATAACAGCTATCTGACCTAGCCAGGATATTGGAAATGCCTCCCATCTTTGAACGTCTTGTTTAATTTTGTCAAACAAATGGACATAGTTCACGTTAAATAACTGATCAAAGGCAGATGTCATGAATATACTGAAATAGGGAATCCACCCCTGTGACCATTTAAAAGGAAACCAGGATTTGGCCTCAGTATCAGGGATTTCCATAAGACCTCCCATAGGCATGGCCTCCAACTTTGTAAAATTAATCTTATCACCCGGAAAGGCAACAAGTGATTTAATGCATTGCATCACATGGACTACCGAAAATGCGGATTTGACAAAAATACATAAGACCCTCATCTGCATACAATGTAATCTTACGAGACGTCTATCCCACTTATGGGTCGGATGGCCTCAGCCAGTGGCTCAATCACCAACGTAAACAACAATGGTGAAAGGTGTCAACCTTGTCGGCTGCCTGGAGAAATATTAATATTACTGATTGGCACACAATTAGTGAGAACCACAGTCAGAAGATCGCGGTAAAGGACCCTCACCAACCTGATAAAAACTTTACGTAGACCAAACCGTTCTAATGTACAGAAGAGATCCGGCCACTCAACTCAATCAAATGCTTGCTCTCCTCTAAAGGGATCAATAATCCCTGGATAGATTGTTGTTGACACTCTGGATCATATTGATTAAACTCTTTACATGTCGGAAGATCTGCGGCCCTTTATTTAACCTGTTTGTTCCTCTTCAGCAACGGAAGGCAGCAATGATTTCAGCCTTCATGCAAGTGTCTCAGATAGGATTTTGAAATCAACATTTAAAAGTGAGATTGGCGTGTAAGAAGCACAATCCTCCAGGCTCTTCCTTTCTTCAGCATCAGAGAGGTATGAGCCTCTCATAAGAATGGAGGGAGGCGTTCGTGACTATATGAGTGACGGAACATGTCAAACATCAGCCTTGACAATAGGTTTATAAATTATTTATAAAATTTACTAGGAAATCTGTCAGGAATATATGCCTTTACTTTCTGCAGCTGCTTCACACCTGCTGCACTGACAATGGTGCATTAAGACACACAACTTATTCAGGGGTTACTCCTGGAGACCCAGGTTCTTGAAAAATGACTCCATCTTAATCCATCTATTCTTATTATGGCAAGTCTGAAATACCTCGAACAGGAGACATTTCTTTTTTAATTGGAGGTAATTGTCCCAGTACCTTCCCTAATTGATGTACTGGCTTGAGAGAGGCGGTCGTTTTCCTGGCTAAATACTTGCCTGGCTTATCACCATGTTCAAACTGCCTTTGTTTTGCAAAAGTAAGTTCCTTCTTGGCTGTCTGTGTGAGCGTGGAATTCACTGTAGACCGAAGCGTTGTGATCCTCTGCAGATTAGACACTGAGGGTCTATCACAGTATGCCCTCTCGGTTGCCCTCAGCTGTGCCTCAAACCAACGTTCCTGCTTCCCCTTCCGCTGCATCCTCAAGAATAGTTATTTCCTTGGCATAAGCCTCAGCAATTTCCCATAGAATGGATGGGTTACTGGTTGAATCTGAATTAACGGCTAAGAAAGATCTGAATTAATTACAGAAATATTCAATGAACTAACTAGCCTTCAGAATAACGGGATATATTCGCCGGTGTCTCGAATCTGTTGTATTGCCCTTAACCTTAATCCATAAGTATGGTCAGAAATGGTAATATTCCCAATTGTGCAGCATGCCACCTAATCTAAGATTGTTGCAGGGATGGGGAAGATATCAACCCTTGTGTGGCAGTTCAGCGGGTTAAAGAAGAAAATAAAAGCCCTACTTGTGAGCTAGATGTGCCACCAACTCTAGTTCTGCACACAAATCTTCCAATTACTAACATTATAACGAGGATTTTGAGGGACCTTTGGACATTCTGCTCACCGTGGAGTCCATAAGACAGTTGAAATCTCCTTCTACGATAATGTGCCATGTTGCAAGATAACTGCATTTGGAAAATGCATCTACCAGGATTTTTAGAGTGTGCGCCCGGGGTGGGGGGTGGGTCGCAAATACAATTTAATATATTGGATTATTTACCATAGTTCAAGGCGTGGGGTATTATGATCCTCCCGTGAGTATCAAATACAATCTAGTAATTTAAATGGAAGATTCTTCTTATCCAGTATGGCTTCTCCCCTACTCCTAGTATTAAAAGACGCAAAAAAAATTCAAACCCGCCCTGTTGTAACGTCAAATGTTCCTTGTCGTCAAGCTGCATTTCCTGCAATAGGAAACATCCACCCTCTCTACTTTTAAGACTAGAAAGTAAATTTTTCCTCTTGACTGGCCAGTGGATCCCCTTAATGTTCCAGGTACACCATTTAAGCACATCATTATCCCCAACGCACTGTAGCAACATTTGAACTCGAGAGAGGAATAACTCTAATTACTAATTAAAAAACAAAGTCTCATTGAGCTTAAAAAATACACAGTCTAAAACTATTACAACTGACAAGCTCACAAAATTAAATATATAAAAAAAAACAAAAAACTGAACAAAATCGACCGGGGAATTTAAAAGTTTTTGCTTTCTCTGCACAGTCAGACAAGTTCATGGATCCATTAAATGTAATACGGAGAACTACCAGAGGGAATACTGATTCCCGAGTTCCCTTACTCTTCTCTTGATAGGTGTTAGTTTTGGAAGTAGGTGAGCACTTTTGTGATAGCGATCACAATTTCCGTTATGCTTTCTTTAGTGATAGCAAGGGATAGGTGTATAGCAATGGGCAAGAGTTACAGCTGGGGGAAAGGCAATTACGATGCGATTAGGCACGATTTAGGAAGCAGAGGAGCGAGAAGGAAACTGAAGGGGATAGGCACATTAGAAATGTGAAGCTTATTCAAGGAAAAGCTACCGTTTGTCCTAGATTAGCATGTACCTGTCAGGCAGGTAGGAAGATGTAGAGTGTGGGAGCCATGGTTTGTGAAGCAAATTGAATCTCTGGTCAAGAGGAAGAAGAAGGCTTATGTTAGGATGAGATGTGAAGGCTCAGTTAGGGCGCTTGAGGGTTACAAGGTAGCCAGGAAAGACCTAAAGGTAGAGCACAGAAGAGCCAGGAGGAGACATGAGAAGTTGTTGGCGGATAGGATCAGGGTAAACTCTAAGGCTTTCTATATGTATTTAAGGAATAAAAGAATGACGAGAGTAAGATTAGGGCCTATCAAGGATAGGAGTGGAAAGTGGTGTGTTGAGCCAGAGGAAATACGGGAAGCACTAAATTTTTTCAACAATATTCACTCAAGAAAATGACAATCTTGTCGAGGAGAATACTTAGATACAGGCTACTAGACAAGGTGTGATTGAGGTTCACAATGAGGAGATATTAGAAATACTGCAGAGTGTGAAAGTGGATAAGTCCCCTGGGCCGGGTGGGATTTATCCTAGGTTCCTCTGGGAAGCCAGGGTGGAGATTGCCGAGCCTTTAGCAATGATCTTTAAATCGTCATTGTCTACAGGACTATTGCCAGAAGACTGGAGAATGGGAAATGTGGTTGCCCTCTTCAAGAAGGGGAGTAGAGATCATCCTGTTACTTATAGATCAGTGAGCCTTACTTCAGTTGTTGGTAAAGTGTTGGGAAAGGTTGTAAGGAATAGGATTTATAATAATCTAGAAAAGAATAAATTGATTAGGGATAGTCAGCACGGTTTTGTGAAGGGGAGGTCGTGCCTCACAAACTTTCTTGCGTGCTTTGAGAAGGTGACCACACAGGTAGATTAGAGTAAACCGGATTATGTGGTATATATGGATTTGAGCACCGCATTCGATAAGGTTCCCCATAGTAGGCTATTGTACAAAATGCGGAGTAATGGGATTGTGGGAGATATAGCACTTTGGATCCGTAATTAGCTTGCTGAAAGAAGTCAGTGGGTCATGGTTGATGGGAAATGCTCATCCTGGAGTTCAGTTAGTAGTGGTTTACCACACGGGACGGTGTTGGGTCCACTGCTGTTCATCATTTTTATAAACGAACTGGATGAGGGCGTAGAAGGGTGGGTTAGTAAATTTGCAGACAACACTAAGGTTGGAGGAGTTGTGGATAGTGAGGAAAAATGTTGGAGGTTACAAAGAGACATAGATAAGCTGCAGAGCTGGGCTGTGAGGTGGCAAATGGAGTTTAATGCGGACAAGTGTGTGGTGATTAACCTTGGTCGGAGTAACAGGAATGCAAAGTACTGGGCGAATGGTAAGATTCTTGGTAGTGTGGATGAGCAGAGAGATCCCGGTGTCCAGGTACATAGATCACTGAACGTGGCCACCGAGGTTGACAGGGTTGTTAAGAAGGCATACAGTGTTTTAGCTTTTATTAATAGAGGGGTCAAATTCCGCAACCATGAAGTTATGCTACAGCTGTACAAATCTCTAGTGCGGCTGCACTTGGAGTATTGTGTACATTTCTGGTCATCACATTATAACAAGGATGTGGAAGCTTTGGAACGGGTGCAGAGGAAGTTTACAAGGATCTTGCCTGGTATGGAGGGAAGGTCTTACGAGAAAAGGCTGATGGACTTGAGGCTGTTTTCGTTAGAGAGCAGAAGCTTGAGAGGTGACTTAATAAAGACATATAAGATAATCAGAGGTTTAGATAGGTAAGCCTTTGTCCAAGAATGGTGACGGTGATCATGAGGGGGCATAGCTTTAAATTGAGAGGTGATAGATATTTAAAGTCTGGTTGAAGATTTGTAACTCTGGTGTCCGTTGTTGTGGTTCTGTTCGCCGAGCTGGAAGTTTTTGCTGCAAACGTTTCGTTCCCTGGCTAGGGAACATCATCTGTGCTATTGGAGCCTCCTGTGAAGCGCTGCTTTGATGTTTCTTCCGGTATTTATAGTGGTTTGTTCTTGCCGCTTCCGGGTGTCAGTTTCAGCTGTAGTAGTTTGTATGTGGGGTCCAGTTCGATGTGTCTGTTGATGGAGTTTGTGGATGAATGCCATTCATGAATCGAACTGGACCCCACATACAAACTACTACAGCTGAAACTGACACCCGGAAGCGGGAAGAACAAACCACTATAAATACCGGAAGAAACATCAAAGCAGCGCTTCACAGGAGGCTCCAATAGCACTGATGATGTTCCCTAGCCAGGGAACGAAACGTTTGCAGCGAAAACTTCCAGCTCGGCGAACAGAACCACAACAACAGGAGATAGATATAGGACAGATGTCAGAGGTAATTTCTTTACTCAGAGAGTAGTAAGGGTATGGAATGATTTGCCTGCAAAGATAGTAGATTCGCTATCTTTAAGTGCATTTAAATCGTCATTGGACAGGCATATGGACGTACATGGAATGGTGTAGGTTAGATGGGCTCAGATTGGTATGACAGGTCGGCGCAACATCGAGGGCCGAAGGACCTGCACTGCGCTGTAATGTTCTATGTTCTATATCATCAAATGATTTTTTTTCAGAATCACCGCCGCTGAAAATCCTGAAAGGACATAATCCTGGACCCCGTGATTTAAAGCCATTGGATCTTTCCCCTGGGTTCTGGAAGCTTCCATTAGTCTTTGTTTATCCCCATAACTATGCAACAGCATGAGGACAGGGTGAGAACGCTGGTCTGAGCCTGACCTGTGCACCGTAACCCGATGAACTGTCTCAGTCTTCATTCGTGTCTCTTCAGTTTCGAAGTGAAGGAATCACTGCACCCAGTTCTCGAAAAATACTGACTGGCTGACCACCTGCTGTCTGGGCCAACAGACCGACGATGTGAACATTCTTCATCCTGCCCCTGTTCTCAAGGTCGTCATCATGTTCAGTAAAGATACGGACCTGTTTTTCAATGATGAGGATCCTCTCTTGTGAGGAATTGATCACAGACTCTCTCATGCAGTTTGGCGCTTGACATCGTCCATTTTGTTTCCAAGGCTGTCAAGTTGCTTCTCAAGTTTTTGGAGCGCATCTGAGAGTGGTCGTGGTTCTAGCCGTGGCTGAACTTTTCTTCAATCATGCCTTCAATCATTTTACGTAACTTGATGAACTCAGTGACCAAGACCTGGGTGAGTAACTGGGTCCAGGGAACGAGCAGAGTGGGTTGCAGATATCGCCTCAGGTATGCTCGATGCTTCTGACGGGTGCACCGTGTGTTACGACTTACTCATCCTTTTCCAAATTCTGTCATTTCCACTTGATAAAATGGGATTAATAAAGATTCTATCACCCTTTTAGTGTTGAATTTTATGTAAATTGCTGGAATAGAGTAGGTTCGGGAACCACTTTGCCCGTGCTGTGATGCAGAGCCCAACAAAGAAGACCTTCTGGATCGCCGACATCTTGGATTTCTCCTTTAACATTTTATCGATATTATCATTTCGGTTTGCATTATATTCCTGGATGTTCTGGAGAAGTGTGATTTTTTGCCACTGTCTACACTTTCCCCTACACTGTAAATTGCTGCCCATTCCTCGATAATCCTTGACTCTGTTGTTGCTTATGAACCTTCTGTCTGTGCCTCAAAAATATTCAATATCTCTGCCTCCAATGCTCTGTTGGGAAGAGAGTTCCAAATAGTCTCACCACAGAGAAAACAAAAATTAACCTCAAGTGAGTGTGAGATTATTTTTGTCTCCTTACCTGAGAAAGGACATAATTAATTTGGAAGCAGTTCGGAGATGCTTCACTTTATGTATTCCAGGGAAGAGGGTCTTATATTATGAAGGCTTTAAGAGATTACTCTTGGAATGAGAGGTGATGTTATTGAAACATACAAAACCTAGAGGAGAGTGGATCAGATAGATACCCACTGGGTGTTTGTATAATCCAAACTTCTCGTCATTTGTATAGAATCTCTACAGTGTGGAAGCAGGACATTCCGTCTATCATGTCCACATTGACCCTCGGACCTGTATCCCCCCTGGACTGGCCCCCCGTACTCTATCCATGTAACCCCGCATTTCCCATCACTAACCTATCTAATGTACACATCCCTGGGCACTATGGGCAATTTAGCATAGATAATCCACTCTAAGCTGCATATCTTTCGACTGTGGGAGGAAACTGGAACACTTGGAGGAAACCCACGCAGACATGGGGAGAATGTTCGAAATCCAAGTTGTCCGAGGTTGGAATTGAACGCAGCGCCATAGCGATGGGAGGTAACAGTGCTAACCACAGATCCACCATGTGGTGCATCCGTTAGTTCTATTAGTTACGTGTGGCTGACTAAAGAAATCTCCGTCTTGTTCCTATCACTGAACCTCCCCCAGTCTGAGAACTTTATCATCAGCCAAATCACCAACCTGGTTACATTTAAAATTTGTTGTGAGCAGTGGAGGAGTGGGACGAGAAAAGGAAACAGTGACACCCTCCATTCTCATTCAGAGCATGAATTAGGAGAAATTCATAAAATGATATTTCATTCCAGTGGGAATTCTCTTTTCCAGATGTTTGGGATGGCCAGATATTTTTATTATACCGAGGCTGGCTTTGTCTGATTGTCTGCAGACAGGTGACTCAGGGATAATGGTGCATGGAGAGCAAAGTGCAACTGGGACCACAATGAGATGTGCCACGACCTTATTTACTGGTGGACTAGTGCCAAAGGGCCGAATGGCCCCCTCGTGTCCCTCAGCCCTGTGTTCTGATGTTCCATTCAGCCCTTCAGACCTGCTACACAGGGGCAGATCGAGGCCACTCCCATAGTTAGGTGCAGTTGTGAAAATGTACTTGGAAAATGTAGGCTGGGCCAGAAAGAGCCCCCACCACCCCGCAATCACTGTTTCCATGCTTCCAGTCTCTGTAACGTCTGCTCCAAATGTGGGACATATTGCAGCCCCAGATACGCTGGGAATACAGCCCCATACTTCACCCAGGGTTAAAACAACAAATCCTCTGCTCTCCCTGAATACAACATTTTACAACGCCATTTCCAGGAAAATAACCCATTACTTTCCAATAGCAGAGCGTGTTAAATTAATAAATAGGAACAGGAGTAGGCCAATCGGCCTCTCAAGCTAGCCCTGTCATTTAATGAAAACATGGCTGATCTACTCCAGGGCTCAGCTCCACTTTCTTGCCGATGCCTTGTATCCCTCCATACCTCTCTGGGTCAGGAAATTCCAGACATTCACTACCTACGAGAGAAGACATCGGTTTGCATCTCAGATTGAAATCGATACTCCTGATTCGGTATCTATATCCTCGATTGTGACAGTCTGCCCAGGAATGTGTCTTGTATGTTTCAGCAGTGTCAATCATCATTCATTTAAACCCCAATGGATTATCACCTCACCATTTTAGAGATTCTCAATATCTAAACCCTTCCATCCCAGGAAGCTGTCTAATGTAACAACCTAGTTACTTGCTGCATCAGCATGCTAACTTTATGTTTCATACACAGGAAGACTCCAATCCCTTTGTACTGCTCCTTTTCTGGAAGTCCTCTCCATTAATTAACAAGCTGCCTTTTGATTCTCAGTGTCATCCTCAAACTCGGATGCATATTGCACTCAGCTCCCTCCTTCAGGCTATCAGTACAGATTGTCAATAACTGATGCCATTGGACTGATATTTGTGGTATTCCAGCAGATTCCCTTATAATAAAGATCCATTAATCCTGACTCTTCGATTTCTGTGTTAACCAGTCATCACCCCATGTTAATACAGTATCCGACGTCCTAGTGCTTCTGTTTTGTGTAAGAACTTTTATTTTGTGATACCTTGTGGAAAATCTCTGGAAAGCCTGGTGTCTACCAGATCCCCTTTATCAAATCCACTTGTTACATTCTCAGGCATCTCCAGAAACACTTTGCATGATTTTACAGGGTAAAATATAATTTCCCGTTCACAAACCCACACTGACTCTGCGTGAAGCTTTTCCAAATGTCCATGCTGGGCAAGTTTTCCAAACTATACTAGTCCCATCTGCTTTCATTTGGTCCATATGCCTCTAAGATTTTCCCAGTCATATGTTTGTCCAAATGAGTTTTAAATGTTGCAGCTGTATACACATCTACCATTCTTCCTCTGGCAGCCCATTCCATACCCACACCACACTCTGTGTAGAAACGTTGTCCCTTCGTCCCTTTTAAATCTTCCCTCTTACACCTTAAACCCATTCCCTCTATGCTTGAACTCCCCCAGCCCGTGGAAAAGATCTTGGCTATTCACCCTATCCATTCCTCTCATGATTTTATAAATTTCTACAATGTCAGCCCGCAATCTTCTACACTCTATCTGATACTAACTTCAAGAACAAGCAATTAAAGATAAGCACTGCAAATTTGGAACTTCCTTCAACATGACAGGTAACCAACACTCAGCCCAAACTTCATACTGTTATTTGTTTTTCTCCATGTTACAATACTAAGGCGGCATGAAACGCTTACTAGTGCCAATAAGAAGTCAAGCATCTGAATTTCTTTGTCTGAAGGGTGTGATGATCACTATAGTGAAAACGTATCTGTGGCCAGACCTATATAATACCTCATAGTCAACATTCTCCCTCCTGGCCTCCCTATGACCGTGTGTGGTTGTGTCTTCTTTATCTTGCAATCAATAGAGAGAACACCTTTCCCCCATTCACAACTTAATTTAAATCCGTTTTTCAGTAGCTTCTCATTCACCACTGCTAAAAGCCCGTTTATCTTTTGTTACACTCTCTTTTCCCTGCAACCCATCCCGCTCTTCTCATTTTGCAATTGTATTCAGTTTTGAAGAAGTGTCACACTGGACTGGAAGCGCTAACTCTGTTTCTCTGTCTCTGCAGATGCTGACAGACCTGCTGAGTTTCACCAGAAATGAATAAGCACAGAACAAATTTTCAATTAAACAAATGACTATGGATACTGGAAATAAGACTATAAAAATGTTGGAGATACTGGGAGCTTTACAGAATTGTCACTGGACCTGAAAGTTTAACTCTGCATTCACTCCGGAAAATGCTGCAACATCTTTAGAAATTTCTTCAGCAATTTCTGTTTTTGAACAATTTACAATGATGTATGTCAAAGATGCCCCAATATCTTGTCCACCATGGAGTGCCGTACACTGGGAACTGAACGCATGGTGCAGAAGTTCATTGATTCTGAAATTGCATAAGGTTGGCATCACTGACACTACAGAGCTCTGAGTCATGGTCAGGGAGAAGAACAGAGGGAAACACGTTCACTTCGAACACAGAACATGGCACTTTGGAAAGGAGAAGATTCGGATTAGTACCTTAAATGGATTGAGTTTATGCAAAAATTTGGAGGCGTGGCACCAAGGAAAGACTTCCAGCAGAATAAGAATATGAAAATGGAAGTATTTCCACATCATACACTAGAGTAGGTCACTGAATACAGGGCTGACGGGTGAATGGGTCTCGGTGTGAAATGGGGAACAGTCAGTAGAATTGAATTGCAAATATTCAGGCTTAAACTGGATTATCATCTGATGATGTAGATCACAGCAGCAGAAGAAGCAGAATTGTTTTCAATGACAATCTGTAACTATTTCCTCAGGATAATCCATCCGTCCACCATTACCATCAAGCCGATCCATGGTTCAGTGACGAGTGTGGGTAAACATGCCAGGGTCGGAATCACGTGCACCTAAGCCTGATGACAACACATTAATGCGACCACACTTGACTGGTTACACTCCAAACAACAGGACTAACATCTGATGCAGAGGGAGAAATGATCCCAAGCCTAACAAATCAGATCTAAGCTCTGTCAGCCTGTCAAATCCATGCATAACAGTCGATGGACCATTAAATAACTTACTGGAAGAGAGGACTCCAGAAATATCCGCATCCTAAATAAAGGAACAGCCCAGTACGTCAGTGTAAAAGATGCAGTATCTGCACCATCCTCAGCCAGAAGCGTTGAGCCGATTGTCCACCTCACCCTCGTCATGATGCACACAGAATCACAGATGGCAGTCACAAACCAATTCAATTCACTGCACTTGAGATGAAAAAAACAGCTGAACACAGTAGATACGACATAGTCAATGAGCCCTCACCCTATTCCTACAATAGGACTGAAGACTTGTGCTGCACAACAAGTCCTGTCCCTGGGGAAGCTGTTTCATTCCAGCTCCAACTCTGACATCTCCCTGGCATTGTGGAAAATTCCTCAACTATGTCCAATTCGCTAAGAGGAGAATTACTGCAATCTGACTATTTACTCGTCCTTCAGTCCCATCACGACAGTTAAATTGTTGGGAGTTCTTTTTGACAGAGCTGTCAAGCAGCACAGAAATGATCTGCTCAGTGTGGTTTCCGACAGGTCCCCATGTGGAGATGCTGCTGTTGTGGAAATGTCACTGGATTACTAATCCAGACCAGGCTAATGCTCTGGCAGCTGGTGGAAATTAAAAACAATTAATAAAATATCAAGATCTAAACTCTGGTGTCAGTAATAGTGATCTTGTGTGCAACATCAATTGTACACATCGATCTCCTTCCCCAATATACTTTCAGGAAGTGAATCTCTCATGCTTTCCTGGTCTGGCCTAAAAGTGATTCCAGAAACACAGACATGTGATAAACTCTTTAATGGTCTCTCAATCGGCCAAGCAAGACATTTAATTATATCAAACTGCTCTAATGTCTTAAAGGATGAACCTATAACGAACACCAGGCCCCAGCCTCGTTATTAGAAAAGGGAAATAGGAAACACAATCCCGTCTATCCTGCAGAGATCTCCTTCCTAACAGCTGAGAGCTTGTGACAATATTTGCAGAGCTTTCCCACAGACTGCACAGAAACATTGTGACAGGAGTAGGTCATGCAACATATTGAGCTTTTCCTGTGCTCGTTAATGGCCGAACATCTCCTCAGTGCCGTTTTCCCCATAAAATATTCATATCCATTAATATGTTTAAACATTGTGAAATATAAAGAGATAACTTCTGTAGGGCCTTCAGCCCATCAGTTTTGCTCCTCCATTCAATATACAGGCAGTTCTCTGATAACGCGTGTTGATTAAATACAATTTGGCTGCAATGTGATTCGTGTATCTTTTTCTATAAAGCGAATTCGCATTCACTGTGACGCGATTCCTTGCCGGGAAGCAGCTGAACAGCAAAACCCTGCCTCAGGATCCTCTCTCTGCAAAATGTACCAACAACGTGTTCAACTAAAACTGGAATGCAATGTGCTCACGAAGGCTTGAAACTGAGCCTGAAACTGGAAATTGTAGACTACATTTAGAAAGAACTTTATTCCAAACTGTGGAGAGAATCTTGAGGAGACCTGGAATTCCCCATCGGCATCACGTGATCAGTCAACCCCCACGTGCTTTCTGGTGAAAGGTACAGTGCTCCAGTGAGTGACTGTAGTGTGAAAGTTTTACATTTACAGCATTGTTCCATTACAGCATGTGATTTAAAGATTTATTTAGACTGTCCTAGTGTGTGTGTTAGACCAAATTTAATTTTTGGTTTTTACTTATATTTTTGGGGCTTCGCCCTTTACCCTCTTTTTACCATAGACCCATTTTTAAGATTGCACGATTTTCGACAACACGGTGTTGCACAGAAACACAGCTACCGCGTTATTGGAGAACAACCTGGACTGATAGCAGATCTTCTATCTTCACACCGTATTCCTGCTCTGGCCCTATCCCTTTAGTTTCTAGAAATCCTTATTTATATTCAGCGCCATGCCTTCCACTCTCTGGGAGAGAGTACCCCTGGTTCGCCAGTCTCAGAGTGCAGACATTTATTCTCACCTCAATGCAAAGTGACCTGTCTGTACCTGATATTGTGGCCCCTTGCTTTAGACATCCGAGCCAGGAGAATTACCATCCCTGCTTCCAATCTGTCTCGCCCAATCAGTGTGTTATATACTTCACTGAGATCTCCACTCATTTTCCCAAACCTAATGGAATACAAGTCCAGTCCCTGCGAACCCAAATCCCACAACAAGTCTGTCATCCCAGAGATCAGTCTGCTCATCCTTTACTGCTCTCTCTCAATATCAGGTTTGTCCTCTATTAGAAACAGAGATCAAAACTGCACACAATGCTGCAGAATGTTCGAGATGGTGTCTCACCAAGGCCCTGTACAGCTGCAGTAAGTTACTCTTACTCCTGTACTCAAATCCCACTGCAATATTGCTTTCAGTGACTGGTGTACAGTGAGATACAGATTCCTTTCAATGTTACAGCTCCCCACTTGCAGGGTCTATATACACTGGTCAGCGTGTCAATGCCATTCCCATTATTGATTCCTGGATTCAGAACTCACTGCCTTACATGGACTCGGAGGACTCTACAGAAATAAACAAAAATGCAGCTTAAGGTACTTTATACAGCAACATTTTTCAACCACTCCCTTTACAACTGATAGTCTGCCATTCTATTGTTCCCATCAAAGGATACAACATCATATCTCTCCCATTGCTCTCCACCTGTCAGGTATTTGCTCAGTCATTTCACTTGTCGCAGTCACCTTGGAGCTTTTTTACATCCTTCTCACCCACTCACAAGCTGACATTGTTTCGTGCTGTCAGCAAACTTGGGAATATTGCATTTGAGACACACAACCAAATATATGATGTGTATTTGCAATAGCTGGCGCCCAAGCCATGATCCTTGCTATATCCTCCTAGCCTACCATAAAAAAAACATTGTTTTATTCCTACTCACTGTTTCCTGCCAGCTCTGCCCTTCGAAAACTACCATGTATAAGCCCCTGTCCCACAGGATTCGAATTTGAACAATAGGCTTGGGGCTTTATCAAAACTTTTTCTGAAATTCCACTCGTACTGCACTGACAGCTTCTACATAATTTTGCTAAAAGTCACTTTCTCAAATATGATTCCCAGTTCATAAATCTCTCTTGACTTTGTCAATGCCCATTAATTTCAGTCCGATACTTTCTCTAAACTGTTTAGTTGATAATTTCATTCTATTCCCTTTTTCTCACCAGACTAAAGTTCCCTAGTATTGCTAGGAAGCTTTATTTTTTTGTTTTGTTTTCCTCTGTGAATGCATAACTGAAGTATTTGCTCCATAGTTCTGACATTTCCCGGTCCTCAATTCTCTGGTATCAAACTGTAAGAAAGCTGCACATTTTTTTCTCTTAATTTTGTCATTGACATATTTTCAGAAAATATTACAAGTTCTGTCTGATAAACTTTGTGAAGATTTTCTTCAGAAACCTATCAATTCCTATTTTAAAGTACTCAGTGATTGACCTTCCACAGCCATACAATCACAGAAGCAAAGACTCTGGACTATCGGAAATACAGCACGGTCTACATTAGACCCACTTTCCAACACAATAGCGCCCGCCCCCTCACCCAACCCCACCGTCCCCTTTCTCACCTCCCTCTCACCCTCCACTCTCTCTCGCCCTCCCATTTCTCACCCTCACCCCTCTCTCACTCTACCCTCCCTCCCTCCCCTCACTCGCCCTCTCCCTCCCTCACGCCCTTCCCTCCCTACCTCCCCTCTTACGCTATCCATTCCCTCTCTCCCCTCTCTCGCCCACCCCTCTCGCATTCCCCTCCCTCCCCTCTCGCGTTGAATGAGGCCATTCAGCCCCTTCAGTCACTTACACAGGAACAGAAAGATACTATTCAGCCCCTTGTGTGTATTATACCGGAACAGGAGGAGGCCAATCGGCCCGTTGAGTCTCTTACACAGGAACAGGAGGAGGCCATTCAGCCCCTTGACTCACTTACACAGGAACAGGATGAGGCCATTCAGCCCTTTGACTCTCTTACACAGGAACAGGAGGAGGCCATTCAGCCCCTTGAGTCACTTACTTGGGAATAGGAGAAGGCTATTCAGCCCCTTGTGTCATTTACACAGGTACAGGAGGAGGCCATTCAGCCCCATGAGTCACTTACACAGGAACAGGAGGAGGCCATTCAGCCCCTTGAGTCACTTACACAGGAACAGGAGGAGGCATTCAGCCCCTTGAGTCATTTACACAGGAACAGGAGGAGGCCATTCAGCCCCTTGAGTCACTTACACAGGAACAGGAGGAGGCCATTCAGCCCCTTGAGTCACTTCCACAGGAGCAGGAGGAGGCCATTCAGCCCCTTGAGTCTCTTACACAGGAACAGGAGGAGGCCATTCAGCCCCTTGAGTCTCTTACACAGGAACAGGAGGAGGCCATTCAGCCCTTGAGTCACTTACACAGGAACAGGAGGAGGCCATTCAGCCCCATGAGTCACTTACACAGGAGGAGGCCATTCAGCCCCTTGAGTCACTAACACAGGAACAGGAGGAGGCCATTCAGCCCCTTGAGTCACTTACACAGGAACAGGAGGAGGCCATTCAGCCCCTTGAGTCACTTCCACAGGAGCAGGAGGAGGCCATTCAGCCCCTTGAGTCTTTTACACAGGAACAGGAGGAGGCCATTCAGCCCCTTGAGTCTCTTACTCAGGAACAGGAGAAGGCCATTCAGCCCATTGAGTCTCTTACACAGGAACAGGAGGCCATTCAGCCCCTTGAGTCTCTTACTCAGGAACAGGAGAAGGCCATTCAGCCCCTTGAGTCTCTTACACAGGAACAGGAGGAGGCCATCCAGCCCCTTGAATCACTTACACAGGAACAGGAGAAAGGCATTTAGCACCTTGAGTTTCTTCCACAGGAGCAGGTGGAGGCCATTCAGCCCCTTGAGTCTCTTACACAGGAGCCGGAGGAGGCCATTCTGCCCCATGAGTCACTTACACAGGGATATCAAGAGGACACCATCAGTCCCTCAACGCTCTTACACAGGGACAGAATGAGGCAATCAATGCTGATTCCAGATGAAAAGCTTATGCCTGAAACAATGATTCTCCTGCCCCTCGGACCCTGCCTGACCTGTTGTGCTTTTCCAGCACCACTCCTGACTCGGATTTCCAGCATCTGCCGTCCTCACTGTCTCCTGATTAATGTTCTAACATGATGAACAAATGGAGCAGAGGCTGCACAGACTGCTCCATGTTGTTCCTGTTGGCTATGTTCCTGATTATATATATGTGGGACTTTTACGTGTTTTTTCGCAGTGAGGACAGAAGCGAAATGCTTTGTGTGAAGTCTCAAGGAGGCACCTTCCATCTCCGACAAGACAGCCTGGTGTTCTCTATGGCTATCTGTTTCAGAAGGAAGGTATTGTGGCTGCTGTTGGGGATTGTGAACAACATGGCGTTCGGTTCAGGGTAACACAATAACTGCTTATTAATGTGGTGAGGTGTTAATTAAGGCTTAGAAACAATTAGGAAAGCCATGTTGGACTGATTAATGGACTCTCTGAGTGCAAATAATGCTGATCTTGTTCATGTTGATCTTGTCTAGTGCACGTCCTGTTCAGTGTAACCTGTATGCCTTACTCTGTCCAAGTCTATTTCCACCCTATGATCTGTCTGGCCTTGCTTACAATGATCAGCCTCCACTGCTCATAAATAAAGTCCTACCTTGTACTGACGTACACGTGACAATATATCAAACCAATCAAACATGGGTAAAGTATGGTATTTCTCAACGTATCACTGTCTCTTCTGGAAAGAAGAGATCACAACCAATTCTCAAGTTTCAGTGCAAGCATCTCTATTCTCTCATAGCTCTACAGATTAACCATTCAGTTTCTTCACTCTCATTTCATGATACAAACATATGCGTCTGTGGTAACGAGATTACTGCTTACAAAGGAGATCAAATCTGTAGAGATTTTCTCAAACATCTCTCGGCATGTATTCATAATTGTAGGAATATGGCTTTACTTAGATTCTTGAATCAGTTGACACAGAGAGCAGTAGACGTATTCGGTATAGATTTCAGTAAGGCCTTTGATTAGGTTCCACATGATAGACTGCTCTGGAAGGTTCTATCGCATAGAATGCAGGGGGAGCAGGCAAATTGGATCCACAATTGGCTTGATGTTAGGAAGGAGAGGTTAATAGTGGAAGAATGCTTGTAGGACTGAAATCTTGTAACTATGTTTTATTCATTTTTTCTGGATGAGTGCATTGCTGGATAGGCAGCATGTATTACCCATCATAATTGCCCACAGGGCAGATAAGGGCCAAGCACATTGTTGTGGGTCTGGAGTCACATGGAGGCCAGACCAGGTAAGGACAGAATTTTCCTTACCCGAAGGATATTAGTGAACCAGTGCAGAATCTCAGGGGTCAGTGCTGGGCCCATTACTGTTTGTTATCTCTTACCAATGACGGGAATGAGATTGTAACAAGCATGATGATTAAATTTTCAGATGACATTGAAATATTCAGAATCGCGGACAGTGAGGAAGGTTATCAAAAAATACAGCAAGACACTGAAGTGGACTGAGAACTGGCAAATGGAGTTTAACATAGATAGGTGTGAGGTCTTGCATTTTGGAAAGTCAAATCAAGGTAGGTGTTTCATGGTGAATGGGAGGGCCTTAAC
The DNA here is from genome assembly GCF_020745735.1 of Hemiscyllium ocellatum. Classification (NCBI taxonomy): domain Eukaryota; kingdom Metazoa; phylum Chordata; class Chondrichthyes; order Orectolobiformes; family Hemiscylliidae; genus Hemiscyllium; species Hemiscyllium ocellatum. The sequence continues at coordinate 699,282 of NW_026867800.1, forward strand.
GGGGGGTAGTGGACAGAGAGACTTTGAAGTTCAGGTTCACGGTTTTCTGAAAGTGGAGTCACAGGTCGACAGAAGGCTTTTGGCACACTGGCCTTCATCAGTCAGGGCATTAATTATAGAAGTTGGGAAGTTATGTTGCAGATATACAAGACATTGGCGAGGCAACACTTGAAGTATTGTGTTCAGTTTTTTGTCACTTTATTATAGGAAGGATGTTATTAAACTAGAAACAATGCACAAGAAATTTACAAAGATGTTGCCACAACCCAATGGCATGAGTTAAAGGGACAGTTTGGATATTCTCAGACTTCTTCTTTAGAGCAGAGGAGACTGAATGGGGAAATTATAGAGGGATATAAGATCACGAGGGGCATGGATATGGTGAATGCTCTCAGTCTCTTTCCAAGGTTTGGAGAATCATGTACGAGAGGCATCTGTTTACTGTCAGATGGAAGGAGAAAAGGGAACCTGAGGGGCAACGTTTTCACACAGAGGCTGGCACGCAGATGTAAAGAGCTGCTAGTGGATGCTTTTGAGGCGGGTACATTAACAACATTTAAAAGGCATTCGGACAAATATATGGATAGGAAAGGGCTCGAAGGAAATGGACCAATTGCAAGGAAATGAGTTAGTGTGGATGGATATTTACGATGTGGAGGTCGAACCCCTCTGTTAATTAAAGCAAACACCCAGAAAAGCTCACTTTGCCGCGTAATTTGTTAATATATGATTGACAAAACTCTGACATGCCACTATTTAAAGAAAAATAAGAATTCAATTTCTTAACTTTAATAGTCATCATTAACAACAACTATTCACAAATACAGGATCCCCTTTTCTTAACTGTTGTCTATCTGACTCCACCTCGAAAAAAACGCTGTTCCTATGACCCACGTCTGAAACATTACATTCAATTAATCTCATGACCACAGTGTCTCTGCCTCCTCCGCCGTCTTCACTCTTCCAGCTGCTGATATCCATGAGTCATATTCCTTTGTTTTTAAGTGCAACTAGTTTTTACATGAAAATGTATCTGAGGGAGTGTTTTAGGTGGCCAGTTACCTCTCCGGCTCTACAGCAGTTGCTCTGCTGTTCAATGGTAGTTTCTCTGCATTTAGATTTCAAAGTGCCAGGTGCATATACTCCTCACGACACATTAAATTCTCATAATTTGATTATTTCCACGTGTCGGAACAATGATATTCAAATACCATTGTCTTCTGGTATCCTGGGCCTTATTTAAACTAATTCTCATCAAAACAGCAACCAAAACTCAGGTATCCATTTACCAGACAATTGTTACATTTGGAAAAGCCTGACCATTAGCTGGCAGTTCTGGCTGTACATTATATTCAGCAAAATCAGTTCTGCCTGAAAGTGACCAGACATGCTTTCAGCTGCATAACACCTTCCCCCCACCCCCGTCCTTTTCAGGAAAAAGAAATGAAAGTTCAGTAAGAAAAGATGGCTTCATTTCTTTTCCTGTAATTCTGAATCCCAAAACTACGAAATGCAGAAGTAATTAATCTAACTTATACCTTTCATATTAATTCTGCACACATATGTAACATTGCAATATTCAAATGTAATCTGCACTTTTTCATTTAAATCTGCGATAACATATCTGCTATCACAATTGTATGGCCCACAACATGGATATTTTGGCAGTTAAAAGTCGATAACGTCAGACTCCAATGAAATATTTACATATTTTAGTCTTTAAATCTTTTAAAAAATTCAAAAGGATTGCAGTTTTATACATTCATCTCCGACAACCCGTTTGTCACATAAACAATCATGTATCGTTAGGCCAGTACCAAACTCAATAATCTTCTTTCAATTGTGGAGCACTTTCTTTCTGGTGGATGTTCGGTTTCTTTTTGACAGGTAGTCAGTTGGCCATTCCATTACATTATCATGTTCCTGCATCAATACCTCTCCAAACCCTTTATCACTAGCAACAATCGCAACTTTGAAGTGTTTCAAAATATTTGGTGTAGCTAAAACTGGTGCGGTAGTTAATGCTGCTTTTGAATTCTCAAATGCCTGCAGGAACTGTTCTATACACCAACATTTTACGTCTTTTTCAGTAAACCCATCAGCAGTTCCACAACACTGCTAAAGTTTTGAACAAGCTTCCAATGGAATCCACTCAGTCCCAAAAATCGAAACTCCTCTTTCATCGAGGATGGTTGTGGAAATTCCTCAAAGCCCTTCGTCTTTGCGTTCCATGGGTCAACCTTCTATGTCCAATGTAATGTTCCAAGAACGTCACCTCTGCCTTCGCAAATTCTGTTTTCTTCTCATTTATTATCAGTTTTCCTTCTTGCAATCGTGCAAGGAGCTCTGCCAACTGTAACATGATATCTTTCCATGACTTTCTAAAGATCACTGCATCTAACATATAAACCGCACAATTTGTTATTCTGGTCACAACTCTGTTCATGAGTCTTTGTAATGTGGCTGGTGCATTATTCATTCCAAAGAGCATCACTTTGAATTGAAGTAGCCCTTTAAGGTGACAAACGCAGAAACTTATTTCACTTTCTCTTATAAAGTTGCCTGTCGTCTGCACGAGTGTTGTTTATCAGAACAACATTCTCTACTTCCACCCCGTACACAAAAGCGTAAGTCCTCCCATCTTGGTTCTGCAAATGTCCTCATACTGCTGCAATGAAAATCAACTGGGTTCATTGCTCCTGCAACAGACAGCTCGCTATCCAATCCCACTCCTCAAGGACTTCCTTGTTAATTAAAGGATTGTGCGTCACATCAAGCTCCATGACATCCGTATTTGATCCTCAAGCTGCAGGGCAGTGACTACCAGCTGTTTCCACAGTTCCTTATCCCAATATTTGTAAGATTACAATGTATTCACATTACATACCTGCTATCTTTTTTTATATCCAGTATCTTTACCAGACAGTTTACCTGACTCTACTTCTTCTCCATTTGGAAGGGGAGACTAAACCTGGATTTGAAGAGATTTCCCACTATTGGTGGCAAACCCACGAAAAGATATAGCATCAAATTTCATACTTTGTACCTGCCACTTACTCCATTCTATGCTCTACCCTTTTCATGCGCTGTTTAGTTAACTCACATATTCTAATCTCTCACTCACCTCAGATACATATTCCAAGTGTGAAATCTCCAACTTTGGTCAGTTTAATTTCTCTTTAATTAATTCCAAAAGACCTCACACTTCATGTCCGAATACTAACTCAAAGGGAGTAAATTGAGTAGATCGGTGTATCTCTCATGGCAAACAATTTAATGGGACACCTTTATCCCAATCATTTGGTCAACCCTGACTGTACGCTGTTAACATGGTCTTCAGCACCTGATGCCAACTTTCCAAGGCTCCATGTGATTCAGGATGGGACGCACTTGATTTGAAGTGTTGCATACGTAAGCTATCCATGATTTACTTAAACAGCCGAATGGTAAAGTGACTCCCTTGGACTGATGGAAACTCTCTGGGTAACCTGTACTGAGTAAGGACAGATACGAACCCCTCCACCACCCTTTTCGCTTAATAATCTTAATGGAATTGTCTCTGGTAATCTGACAGACACATCCATTATGTTTAGGAAATATTTGTTTTCGCTTTTAGTTTAGAAAGAGGGCCTACACAAATAATTATAACCAACGTGAAAGGTCCGTCGAATGGAAGAATTGGCAACAAAGACTCTGGTTTCTCGTCCTGCCTGTGGCTTACCTACCATTCGGCATGTATGACACATACAGAAAAGAATAAACATGTCCTTGTGCATTCCAGGCCAGTAGAAATTATTGCATACATTAGCCTGAATCTTCCAGGTGACCTCCTGCAGGTAGTTCATGTGATCCCGGTAACACTTCCTGTCTGTATGCGATCGCCAACACAATCTGGTCAAAATTGGCCCATTTCTCCTGTGCAATAACCTGTTGTGGATTCCATTTTCATTTAGGACTCTATCTTTAAGTTGCTAACGCTCGACAATATATTCTGATTCCTTTTCTAACTCGACATCAATTTATGTAAATTTCTGTTGTAAGGCCATTAGCCTTTCAGGACTAAACACCTCTGCCCATCCCTCTGCCTGATCAGGTTTTTCCTGCACTATTACATGAACAGCGGGCCAGTTAATGACACTTCCGCTCCTCTGTCTTTCTCTTTACTTTTTGCTTCTTGCTGTAACCTATGACAGTGAGATCTTGTTATTACACAGTCTGCAACATTTCCTGGGTATTTGCCTTTTAACTCATCAAACCCCTGGTCTTCCTTTCACTTCTCCACCACAAGAGGTGTCACTCCCACCTTGGATCCTGCTAAATTGTTCTCAATAATAAAGCGGTATTTCTGAAACTGACGGTCTGTCACTCACTCCCACTGTTACGTCCCCAATCTTGATTTGGATCTCTAACCCGGTCTTACACAGGGGAGCACTACATTTCTGTTTGCATTACACAAATGATCACTCTCTCAGGTAACATGTCAGAAAGAGTACACATACTTTCATCATTTACTTTTAAATGCTGAGAGAATGTGAGGATTACAGATACTGGAGATCGCAGTTGAAAGGTGTGGCGCTGGAAAAGCACAGCAGGTCAGGCAGCAACCAAGGAGCGGGAGAATCGACGTTTCAGGCATAACCCCTTCATAAGGCAACTGGGGGATGGGGGTAAAGAGTTCTGAGAGATACGTCGGTGGGTGGGGGAGGAGCTGGGCAGAATGTAACTTGGAAGGCGATAGGTAGATGCAGTTGGGGGGCGATGGTGAAAGGTCAGAGGACTGGGTGAAAGTGGATGGTAGTAGGACAGCTGGGACCCTCCAAGCACACGGCATCAACGTCAACTTTACCAATTTCCAATTCTCCCCTCACCCAATCTCATCCCAGATCCAAACTTTCAACTCAGCATCACCTTGTTCTACTCTCCTGACAGTCCACCTTCCTTCCCACATGTCCACTCCACCCTCCTCTCTCACTTATCACGATCATTCACACTTTCATTTTCCTATTGCCTTCCCACTGACCTTCCCCTCAGCCCCACTTCTACCCTCCTAGTTATCTTTTACCCCCTTTTCACCCCCGCCCACCTGCCACTTTCCAGATGATATGTCGATGTTCAGATACTGCCTTACCTGTTGTGCTTTTCCAGTGCCACAAGATTTGAATAATAGAGACTGAGCAGATCCCGTATTTCACAGAGTTATACCTTGTTATCCTTCTCCCCCTGTTCTTTCTGAGTAAACCTTCTCCCTAGAGGTGAATTCTTTATAGAGACTAGGTACTAACTCCATACCCGTCCCCTGCTTAAGCTGAGCACACTCCTGCAGCTCTTCAACTTTTCTTGTGGTTCCTTTACTATTTCCACTAATGCCACTGGTTTAGCCTCTTTTACCACATTGTTTTACCACAGTGCCTTTCTTCAACGACTTGCATTGTGACTTTGTCTATCCCACTTATTGCAGTGAAGACAGCTTTACCTAGTGCCCTTCTTAAACCACCTGCACTGTAATTCTATGTTTTACACTCCGGTATTGTGAAAACACCTGAGGCTTTTCACCTCCTTTCAACCCTCTAGGGCTTATTTATTAACCGAAATAAACCATTCCCAGTGTGCTCTCGATCTTTGTTTGTAGAGTAGGATCTTCCCTTCTCCCAATTTCTATCCCTCACAGGAGGTAGATCCTACCTAAAGCTAAATTGCAGTTCATGCACCAATGCGTCTTGACCTGCCATCTCTGCCGTGCTTCTCACTTCTCGAACTTGCTGTTCATTTGCATGAACTCTGATCACCTCTGGAAGTGAGTCTTTAAATTCCTCCAGCAAAATAATCTGTCTTGTCTATTTTTAAGGCCCATGTTCATCTATCAAAATGACTATGTTTAACTCTTTCAAACTCAATATAAGTCTGACCTGGTTCCATCATTACATTTCTGAATCGTGCTCAATATACTGCTGGTACCAAATGTACGCCCTTCCTCTGTCTTTCTAAACTTTATTGGCAAATTTGGAAGTATTTTCAAATTCCAGAATCTCTTTAGTAATGTTAAATCCCTTTTCTCTCACTTTTCATTTAATCATCCACATGTAACCAAAACTAAACATATTTTCCAACCTAACTTTTATTTAAAGATCTTTGACAATAATTGCCAAGTGTTGGAATCTGCAGAGACCTTTTGTTCACCTAATCTGTTCACATATGTCCCAATCCTGAATGACAAGCCCTTAAACTCTTATGACATTCACGTCGAACCCCTATGTTAATAAAAACGAAACATCAAAAAAACTCATCTCGCCTAGTAATCTATTAAAACATGAGTGACAGAGAACTCCCAAATTCCACCATTCAAAGAAAAATAACAATTTATTGAATGAACACGAATAGTGAACATCAAACAACAACTATTCACATGTACAAGACAACCTTTTCTTAACTACTTACGATCTGACTACAACTCCAAAAATATGCTGTTCCATTAACCCACTTATTGAACATTACATTAACGTAGTCTCAACATCGCACAGTCCCTGTTGTCCTGTTGTCTTCAGTCTTCCAGCTGCTGATGTCCCTGGGTCACCTTCTTTCTGTTTTAGTTTAAAGTAAATCAAGTATATTGGAAAGAATTTTTTTTTCTAATTTGAGACCAAAATGTTAGCTGTCCAGTTGGCTTTCCCATTAATTTTCAAAATACCAGGTTTATGTCCTCCCCATGACATATTCAATTCTCATTGTTTGATTGGTTTCTAGATGTTAAACAATAAAGTTTATCTTCCAGTGGTTTCTGGCATCCTGGGCATGATTCAAATTAATTGGTTACATTTTAAAGTAAATTTTGGAATCGCAAGTAAGAGTCACAACACTCTCTCTACTGGATGTGATAGATTAGGGGGCATTCTTCTTTCTGGCCAGGTATGTTAGATATCTACCCCGTTTATCACCAGACTCAAATAACCTCTGTTTCGCAAGGTAGATTTCCCTCTTTGCTGTCTGGGTGAGCCCAGCATTCAAACTAGCTCTGAGGGCTGTAATCTGCTGCAACTTGGTTACAGACGGTCTGGCAAGGTAAGGTGTTTCAGCTGCTTTCAGGCAAGCCTCGAGCATCTGCAGCTTCTCTGCCTTCTGCCAATTCTGGGTCACAGCGTAAGAAATAATCAAACTCATCGCACAGGCCTTGGCAGTCTCCGAGACCGCCGACGTATTACTGGCTGTACCCAAATTAATGTCCCAAAAATTTTTAAATTCCCCCGAAAAATATTCAATAAACTTGCTATCCTTCAGGAAGAAAGGAGCCATGTGCCAGTGCCGTGAGTTTGTCCCATCACCACCGGCCTTTACCTCCATGTACACTGCTGCATGGTCAGAAATGTCTCTCTTCCAAATTCTGGAGGACAGCACAGAATTCAACAGAGCAAAAAAAATGCCAATTCTCGAAAAGCACTTACATGGCTGAGAGAAAAAGGTCAAGTCCCTCTCCTCAGGGTGGGGACAACTCCACACACTTACCATTCCCAGCTCCCTGTTCAGGTACACCAACTGCCTGGATTGCGGGGACGTACCTGCAAGACCCCGAGGCTTCCTGTCCCCTGTTTCTGTATGAAATGCCCCAAGGGCCAGCACCCAGGAAAGGGCATCTGTTAAAAATTTGAGGACGCAGGATACATTCAAATTCTCATACATATTTCCATGTATTAAAACTTTACGAATCAAAAACCACCCATATTCATTCTTAATTTGGTCTCACAGCTGAAATAGAAGATTCTTCTTGATGAGTTAGTAACCCCTCTGCTTTTCAAATTAAAGGATGAGAAAAACCACATGTCTGAACACTGAGACCGAGCGGTGAGGAGAGAAGGCAGGGTGAAGCGAGGGCTGCCGGCAAGGTAAGGGCTAAATTTATATTTGGGCAGAGGCTAAACCCGAATACTGCACATGTAGCATTACCCTCCCGCCCCCCTACTCTCACCGGAACGGGAAGACTCAGTAAGGTAAGACTTTTATTTTTATCTTTATCTTTCTTTTTCATATATTTAAGTGCGTTATTTGGGTTAAGTTAGTTAATATAAAGCTATGCTTCCCATAGCAGGGGACCTCAGACCGTGGCACGTGCCTCTTGCTTGAAGTGGGAGCTTCGGAACGTGTCTGATATTCCTGACTCTTTCACCTGCAAGACGTGTGTCCAGTTGCAGCTCCCGTTTGACCGCATGACGGCCCTGGAGCTGTGGATGGACTCACAGTGGAGCATGCGCGATACTGAGGCGGTAGTGGACAGCACGTTTGTCAACTGGTCACGCTGCAGGTTAGGATTGCTGAGGGAGACAGTGAATGGGTGACCAAAAGGCATAAAAAGAGTAGGAAGGCAGTGCAGGTGTCCATTGCGGTCATCTCCCTCTAAAACAGTTCTACCATTTTGGATACTGTTGGGGAAGATGGCTCACCAGGGGACGGCAGCAGTTGCCAGGATCACGGCACTGTGTCAGGTACTGCTGTTCAGAAGGGCGGGAAAAACACTCGTAGGGCCATGGTTATAGGGGATTCTGTTGTAAGGGGAATGGATAGAATGTTCTGTAGCCGAAAACAGGACTCCCAGATGGTATGTAGCCTCCAAGGCGCTCAGGTCAGGAATGTCACCGATTGACTACTGAGCATTCTAAAAGGGGAGGGCGAACAGCCAGTTGTCTTGGTGTATATAGGCACCATCGATATAAGTAGGAAACAAAATGAGGTCCTGAAAGAAGAATTCAGGTAGCTAGGAGAGAATTTAAAGGGTAGTGATCTCGGGAATACTACCAGTGCCACGTGCAAACCAGTGTAAAAATGAAAGAATAGGCAGGATGAACACGTGGCTTGAGGGATGGTGTAGGAGGGAGGGATTCAAATTTGTTGGACATTGGGACAGGTTCTGGGGAAGGTGGGTCTATTACAAAATGGACGGTCTACATCTGAACCAGACCGGAACCAACATCTTTAGGGGAGTTTTTGTCCTACTGTTGGGGAGTTTGTAAACTAATGTGGCAGTGGTCTGGGAACCAGTCGGGACTGGAGATTGTAGAAATTGTGAAGATGACATTAATTAAGGGAAGGGTAGGCAGAGAGCGGATGATCACAAATATCTAGTGGCATGAAATACGTCTGCTTTCATGCAAGGAGTATAGTGTGTAAGGCAGATGAACTTAGGGCTTGGATTGGTGCCTGGGAGTATGACATTATTGCAATCACAGAGACTTGGTTCATGGAAGGGCATGATGATTAACAATGAAATGTTTCAGGACATAAATGCTTCAGACAGGACAGAGAGGGAAGCAAAAGGGGGTGGGTGGGTGGGATGGAGTTGCATTGCTCGTCAAGGACGATTTCACGGCTATGCTAAAGGAGCACACTATGGAGGTCTTGGGTAGTGAGGCATTATGGGTAGAGCTGAGAAATAAGAAGGGTGCAGTTACATTGTTGGGGCTGTATTACAGACGTCCCAACAGTGAGTGTGGGGTAGAAGAACAAATATGTAAACAGACAATGGAAAGATGTAGAGGCAATAGGGGAGTGGTGATGGGAGATTTTAATTTTCACAACATTGACTGGGATACACTTAACGTCTGGATGGGGTAGAATTTGGAAGAATTCCAGGCGAGTTTTCTACTTCAGTATGTCAATAGTTCGACGAGCGAAGAGGCCATATTGGACCTGGTACTGGGGAACAAGACAGGACAGGTGGTAGAAGTTGCAGTGGATGATATCTTTGGGAACCGTGACCACAATTCTGTAAGTTTCAGAATATTCACAGATAAATTAGAAAGTGGATCTAAGGGAAGAATACTAAACTGGGCCAAGGACAATATTAGACTGGAACTCGGAAATGTGGATTGGACATAGCTATTTGAAGGGAAGTCCACATTTGCGATGTGGGAGGCTGTCAAAGATAGGTTAAAGATAGTGCAGGATAGGCATGTCCAGTTGAAGGCAAAGGATAGGAAGGGCAAGATTCATGAACCATGGATGACAGGAGAAATTGTACGACTAGCCAAGAGGAAAAGGGAAGCACACATAAGGTCTAGGCAGCCAAGAACAGAACTGGCCCTGGAGGAATATCAGAAGAGTAGGACAAGTCTAAAACAAGAAATCAAGCGGGCTAAAAGGGGTCATGAAATAGCATTAGCGAACAGAATTTAGAAGAATTCCACAGCTGTTTATTCTTGTATAAGAAGTAATCAGGTAACTAGAGAAAGGATTGGTCCACTAAAGGATAACGAAGGAAGTCTGTGTGTCGAACCTGAGAGAATGGGTGAGATTCTGAATGATTACTTTGCATCAGTGTTCACTGAGGAGAGGGGCATGGTGAATGTTGAGATTAGACATCGAAGTTTGATTAGTCTGGATCACATTGACATAAATAGGGAAGATGTGTTGGGTAGTCTACTGGTTATTACCATGGACAAATCCCCAGGACAGGATGTGATCTATCCCAGGTTGCTGAGGAAGGCGAGAGAGGAAATAGCTGGGGCCCTGACAGATGCCTTTATGGCATCCTTCAATACAGGTGAGTTGCCAAAGGCCTGGAGGATTTCTCATTTTGTCCCCCTGTACCAGAAGGATAGTAGGGATATTCCAGGTAATTCCAGACCAGTGAACCTGACTCGGTGGTAGGAAAGTTGCTGGAGCGGGTACTGAGGGATGGCATCTATTTATATTGAGAAAAGAATGGGCTTATCAGTAATAGGGACCATGGTTTTGCGCGGGGGAGTTCGTGTCTTATTAATGTAATTAAGTTCCTTGAGGATGTGACCAAGGTGGTAGATGAAGGAAGGGCTGTTGATGTCATATACATGGACTTCTGTAAGGATTTTGATAAGGTTCTCCATGGTAGAATAATGGAGAAATTGAAGTCATATGATGTGCAGGGTGTTCTAGCTAGCTTGATAAAGAACTAGTTGAACAGCAGGAGACAGAAGTAGTCGTTGAAGGGAGTTTCTCACAATGGAGAAAAGTGACCAGTGATGTTCCACAGGGGTCAGCGTTGGGGCCACTGTTGTTTGGAATATAAAAAGATGATCTGGAAGAGGGCGCTGTTGGTATGATCAGCAAGTTTTCAGATGACATGAAGATTGATGGAGTAGCAGAAAGCATAAGGGAATGTCAAAGAATACAGAATGATATAGATAAACTGAAAAATGTGTTGCTGGAAAAGCACAGCTGGTCAGGCAGCATCCAAGGAGCAGGTGAATCGCCGTTTCGGGCATAAGCCCTTCTTGAGGATTCGAAGATATTCCCGAAGCATCGATTCTCCTGCTCTGTGGATGCTGCCTGACCTGCTGTGCTTTTTCAGCTCTGATCTCCACCATCTGCAGTCCTCACTTTCTCCTTTTTGATATAGATAGACTAGAGAGTACGGCGGAAAAGTGGCAGATGGATTTCAATCCAGACAAATGTGATGTGATGCATTTAGACAAGAGTAATTCTAGAGCGAATTATACAATGAACAGAAGAGCCTTTGGAAAAGTTGATGAGCAGAGAAATCTGGGAGTGCAGGTCCATTGTACCCTTAAGCTTGCTGCACAGGTGGATAGAGTGGTATGTAGTTTGCTTGTCTTCATTGGACGGGGTATTGAGCATAACAGCTGACAAGAAATTGGTTCGGTCGCATTTAGAATACTATGTACAATTCTGGTCGCCACATTACCAAAATGATGTGGACGCTTTGGAGAGGGCGCAGAGAAGGTTTACGAGGATGTTGCCTGGTATGGAAGGTGCTAACTGTGAACAAAGGTTGAGTAGGTTAGATTCATTTTCATTAGAAATACGGAAATTGAGTGAGGACCTGATTGAGCTTTATAAAATTATGAAGGGTTTAGAAATGGTGGATAGAGACAAGCCTTTTCCCAGGGTGAAGGATTCAATAACGAGAGGTCACACTTTCAAGGTGAGAGGTGGAAAGTTTAAGGGGGATACACGCGGTAAGTATTTCACACAGAGGGTGGTGGTCGTTTGGAATGCGTTGCCAGCAGAGGTGGTAGAGACAGGCACGGTAGATACATTTAAGATGTGTGTACACAGATGCATGTGTAAGTGGGGAGCAGAGGGATACAGATGTTGAGGAATTGACCGACAGGTTTAGACAGTACATTTTGATAGGCTCCAACATTTGTTGGAACACAAACGAGAAATTCTCAAAGGGCTGTTCAAGTGTAAGTTCCCTTCCCCAGAGGACTGTGGTGCCTCGATGGTTGCATTTATTCAAAGTTGTTTTGTATGTAGTAAAATGATATACAGACAGAAACGTGCTGCTGAGACCGAAAGCACATGGAATGGTGACACAGTATCTAATAGCCCACTCCTGCTGCTCAGTCCTGTGTTGCTATGTTCTATTCAAATCCCCAAGCTCCTACAAGGAGCAGATGGAGGCCACTTGCTCCAAATACCTGGTCAACAGTAACACAGCATCTCATTCAGTCCCTCAAGACTGTCACACATGGTTTGGTGTCCGTTGGAAATGTTAGTTGGTTATTATAGACCCAGATTCAAAGTGAATCCAGTCCCCATATCTCAACCAGAGATGACTCACAAAATACTTTACTCTCTCTGATTGCAACGCTCAATAAAAGAACATTCAGGAAAATTACAGCCATTAACTTTGCAATTACTGAATATGAGGACAAAAGGAACAGGATCAGGTAAGTCGGATGATCAAGCCACTGCATAACATCATGGCTGATATACTGTTGACAGTAATTCCTCTTTAATGCCCAATTCCTCATCCCTTCGCTCTCTGACAGGTCAAACATCCACCTACCTCCTCCTTAAATGCTTTCAGTGATATAGCTCCCCTAGCTCTCTCGCCCAGATAATTCCTGACAGTGATTGCCTTCTGTGAGAGGAAAGCACGCTCTACACATACACCGTCATCTATTGATATGAACAAGAGGCGAACACAGGGACTCAGGAAAGAGCGAATGGCTTTGATACCAAGGCAGTATATTTGACTGAGGATGGCATCGGGACCACCTACTTATTTGAGCTGAATGTGGACCAGGTGTAACCTTCCCACTGGACCGGGTCTTTCAGAATACAAATAAAGAGATTTGGGGTCAGTCGCCAACAATCCTTTCTCTCCCAGGACATCTCTGCAGGGAATCCTCAGGTTAGCCCCCTCAGCACAAACATCTTCAGCTGCTCCATCAATGTATTTTCCCAGCATAAGATCGGAAGTAGGTATGATGACTGAAGATCACAGAATGTTCAGACCATTTTGTCCCCCACCAGCTCCTGAACCATTCTGTGTCCATGTGCAGCAAGACCCGGACAGCATTCCGGTTTGTGCTGTTAAAGTGTCGGTAACATTTATGTAACAGCACGGCCAGACACTGCACATTTCCACAGTTAAAAGAGGAGCTCATTCAGCATCTCCAGCTGGTTGCACACGGGTATGCGATAGCATCCAGGAACAGGAAGAGTGACAGCAGATTCAATACTCCTACCTGTTACACAGGAAGAAGAGTGGTCTGTTCAGTGCATCGAGCTGTTAAACAGGAACAGGCAGAGACCAATCAGACACTTAAACCTGTTCCATGAGACCAGGAGGAGGCTATTTATCCACAGGAGACAGTTATACAGGAACATGAGGGGGTCACAGATATTCCAAAATGACAAACCAATGAAACCGAGGCGGCACTGATAGAGGACTCCATGATGTTAATCATGGTTCCATTGTTTGTAGAATGTGTGCTGCTTTAACATAGTTTGCTGGCAATGACGAGGGAAGTCAAATGATTCGTGCCAAATCTCAAGGATGCATCTTCCATCACCGAGACGACACACCCATCGTCTCCATGGAGATCAGAATCTTGTGGGAACAGTTAACTGTTTTAGAATGAATGTATTGTGGCTGCTGTAGGGATTGCGGATAACAAGACTTTCGGTGTAGGACCATACACCAAATGCACTGTATTAACGTGGGGAGAATTTATTCAAAGACTGGCGCTCTGTCTCTCTCATGCGACATGGGGATTGGGTGTGAAGTGAGGGGAATATTCTCAGAGGCTCTTAAACTAAAGACAATCATGCAACCGGAGTAAAAAAGAAGCCATGGAATATTTCACCGTATCAGTGTCTATTTAGATATCGTGAGTGACTGTCCTTCCCCCTCAAGTTTCAATGCAATCGCCTCTCATTCTCTCACAACGCCAGAGATTAATCTTCACTGTTTCCTCATGGCACCATCATCCCAGGGATTAGTCTGGTGAAACTCCATTGCACACTCTCTGTGGCAAGGCGATCATTCCTTATAAGGGAGAGAAAGTCTGTCCACAACATCCCAAATACTGCCCCAACAACACTCTCAGCGATGATCACAATAACTCTTTTTCCTCTTCGACATCTCCGTTTCTTTCCTGTGGCGTAAATAGATTTTCCTTCTCTCTACACTGCTGGAAAGAGTTAACACTTTTATAATGAAGGTATAGTTGCTGCTGTCAGGATTATGGAAAACATGACGTTCATTGCAGGATCACGCACCAATTGAACTGTATTAATGTTGCAAGAGTTTATTCAAAAGCCAGAGCCTCTCTATCTCTCAGTTTCTCTCTCTCTGTCTGTCTGTCTCTCTCTCTCTCTCTCTCTCTCTCCTCTCTTTCTCTTCTCTCTCTCTCTCTCACAGTTGAAATAGGGAGTGGGGGTGATTGGGTGGAACGTTCTCAGAGGCTGTTAAACGATCGAGAATCATGCAATCTGAGTGAAAAAAAGCCATGAAACTTATCACTGTATCAGTGTCTGTTTAGAACATCATGAGTGATTGTCCATTCCCCTTAAGGTTCAATGCAATCACCTCTTATTCTCTCACTGAGCTTCACTCACTGCTCATGGTGCCAACATCCCAGGGATTAGTCTGGTGAAACTTGAGAGAAAGTCTATCCACAGTACCGCAAATACTGCCTCAACAACACTCTCAGGGATTGTCAAAAAACATCTTTTCTCTCACTTAGACATCGCCATTTCTTTTCTGTTTCACAAAAAGCCATTCCTTCTCTATGCACTACGACTGAGATGGGATTTATAAATCCCTTACATCTGTACGTCAGCATCAATAAAGCCAGCACCAGAGATTCCTATGGAGATTTGCATCACTCTCGGGGAGAATTTCAATGAGATTGAATACACCTAAAAAAACCCGATTATCACGTACCTGAATGGAAATAAGATGTAGCAATACAGAAAACAGGCAGAAAAAGGGAGCTATCTTTACCTTTATTCTTCTCCCACAGGATGTATGAAGCCCTGGTCAGGGCAACATGTTATGCAGATCTTGAACTGAGTGGCTGGTTCAGCTGTTCCACAGTACCATAAAGAGTAAAACGCATAGCTTGGATTTGTAGTGTCACAACAGAGGATAGATCTTCCTGCTTAATTAAAACCAGCAACAGAGAAAAGATTTATCCCATGCAGTAATCTGTGATAATTCTAGACTCCAAATCTATTTAAAGTAAAAATAAACAACGTTATTTCTTAAAGTATAACAGAGAATAATAAACGAATGACTATTTACAACTTCTTCCTTTAACCTGTCTTTGATCATTCCCCTCCACAATACTAGTCCGATAAGATTCCTAATTAAGATTTACAAAACAAAACTTCTTATCTCAAAACCAGGAAGCTTTCGGTTCTTCTCCATATTCCTGTCTTCTTTTCTTCTTGGGGATTCTGCTTCACCAGTTACTATTCAATAAAGGTATTTTTGAGGCAGTCTTTGCATGCTGGTACCTTGGCAGTTCTCCTCTCAACTGTCCAATTTTCCATGGTCTTGTACCGGCAAACTATTGGAATGTATCATTGGCTGTTACGGTTGTCAATATAATAAATGAAAACTTGGTTGGAGGTGGGTATTTTGGGGTATCATTTAAAACTTGTTACAGTTGAATTTGTTTCGAGACAATAAGCTAATCGGGTTGTTCGACCAAATGTTTCATTATATCTATTTTTCAGAACACTTGGTGCTGTCAGGTAGTTATTGTTGGTTTTTCATTCCCTCAAAGGTACAGTACTCCCACGTGTTCATCACAGAAGTCACACGGAAACCTGACGAGGGAAGCATGACACATTGACTTCCCTAAAGGAGTTCAGGCAAGCAGATTGGTTTTTATAACAAATGATAATGGTTGCTTTTAAATTCCCCAATTTCACATGGTCAGGGCAACATGTTATGCAGATCTTGAACTGAGTGGCTGGTTCAGCTGTTCCACAGTACCATAAAGAGTAAAACGCATAGCTTGGATTTGACCAAATGTTTCATTATATCTATTTTTCAGAACACTTGGTGCTGTCAGGTAGTTATTGTTGGTTTTTCATTCCCTCAAAGGTACAGTACTCCACGTGTTCATCACAGAAGTCACACGGAAACCTGACGAGGGAAGCCTGACGCATTGACTTCCCTAAAGGACTTCAGGCAAGCAGATTGGTTTTTATAACAAATGATAATGGTTGCTTTTAAATTCCCCAATTTCAATGGTCAGGGCAACATGTTATGCAGATCTTGAACTGAGTGGCTGGTTCAGCTGTTCCACAGTACCATAAAGAGTAAAACGCATAGCTTGGATTTGTAGTGTCACAACAGAGGATAGACCTTCCTGCTTAATTAAAACCAGCAACAGAGAAAAGATTTATCCCATGCAGTAATCTGTGATAATTCTAGACTCCAAATCTATTTAAAGTAAAAATAAACAACGTTATTTCTTAAAGTATAACAGAGAATAATAAACGAATGACTATTTACAACTTCTTCCTTTAACCTGTCTTTGATCATTCCCCTCCACAATACTAGTCCGATAAGATTCCTAATTAAGATTTACAAAACAAAACTTCTTATCTCAAAACCAGGAAGCTTTCGGTTCTTCTCCATATTCCTGTCTTCTTTTCTTCTTGGGGATTCTGCTTCACCAGTTACTATTCAATAAAGGTATTTTTGAGGCAGTCTTTGCATGCTGGTACCTTGGCAGTTCTCCTCTCAACTGTCCAATTTTCCATGGTCTTGTACCGGCAAACTATTGGAATGTATCATTGGCTGTTACGGTTGTCAATATAATAAATGAAAACTTGGTTGGAGGTGGGTATTTTGGGGTATCATTTAAAACTTGTTACAGTTGAATTTGTTTCGAGACAATAAGCTAATCGGGTTGTTCGACCAAATGTTTCATTATATCTATTTTTCAGAACACTTGGTGCTGTCAGGTAGTTATTGTTGGTTTTTCATTCCCTCAAAGGTACAGTACTCCCACGTGTTCATCACAGAAGTCACACGGAAACCTGACGAGGGAAGCCTGACGCATTGACTTCCCTAAAGGACTTCAGGCAAGCAGATTGGTTTTTATAACAAATGATAATGGTTGCTTTTAAATTCCCCAATTTCCTTCATGAGATATCAACAGACTATTATTCTGTGACTCTAGATTTTGAGTCAATGGCTTGACCACCATAAACTATCTTCCCTTATCCGCAGAGAACAAGTTAAACATTCTCAATAGCAATTATTTTGTGACGGACATGTGATTACAAGGAATGTGGAACTGTTGCATCCGGATTGAACGAAGGCACAAATGGTTTATTCAGATATTGCACTGAGACTGAGGACGAGACTGGGATATCATGATGGTGGTATTGGACAGGATTAGTGAGTGGGGAGGACGTGGAGATGTAAATCTGTGAAGGACAAAATGGTTTATGGAGTTTGAGAAGAGTCTGATTCCTTCTTGCATATCAGTGAATCTTGTATAAACGGTAGTTTGATAGTTGTAATATGTAAGGAAATACATTTTTGTTTGGAACTGAAGATATTGACTTGCAAATTTACATATCATGAGCAGAAATTCAGTTCAACCCGGTTTAGTAGACAAATATAAAGACTTACCAGGAACACCAACTATCGCGAGGAAGTAGTAACTACCTTGAATAATCCAAAGGATATCCTGGATCCGATATGCTAATGATATCCAAGGCTGAGAAAGCCAGTAAAGACCGCCCGGATAAACCCCTGTCAATTGTTGGAACATTCCAGTCTAATGTTCTCAGATTCCGATCCATTCTTGGAACATTCCAATCCATGGTCCTCAGATTATGAATCATTACTGTAACGTTCATTTCTAATGTTCTCAGATTGTGATCTTTCCTCTCGCTCTATCTCTCAAACTGCTGATCCCTGTTAGTGCTGTAAGTGATGCTCCTACTCACACAATGGGATAGCACATTGAATAGAGCCCATTTATCTTTCAACGATGGAAACTCTCCACTGGGATAATTAGGACTCACCGATATTGACATTAATCACAGTCACTGAACAAATAGCTCCATTTAATCCCTTTGAGTTCAATATTGATTTTATTAAAATTCAAAAGAACATTTAAAATTTACTCATTTAGCTTGGGATATGTGGGGGTGGCTGAGGGAAGGAATATTGGAGATGGTAGATTGATTGCGTGTAATCATTCAATCTGCCTTTGATATGGGAGTAATGTCAAAGGATTATCAGAACATAAACAAGTTTCTCCGTTTATAAATGGAAACATACAGTCTGTAACTACTGATCAGTGATTATAATGTCAGTAAAATATGGAGAGACCTTTTCTAGTCCATAATCTGACAGGCAAATGTGCCTACGACTACATGAGTTGTAACAGGCAAATGGCATGGATATGTTAACAGAGAATATGATGTGACACACAATTCAAATGGTTAACCAAGGATCAGAGAGGGCAGATGAGTGTCGTGCTGTTAATGTTGACAACGACAATCAACTGTGATTAAGTACCATGCATTGGTTTTCAATGTCAGTGTGATTATGTTATTGGGGACATGGCTGCAGAGACTGGAGGGAGGGAACATGATATTTCCCAGTCATCAGTATTGGGATGTTGCTCTTTATAAATCATAAGAAAATCAATTCCAGGATACATCTCCAATGAGGAATGAGGAGAGCCAATATTAACCATACGACCAGAAGACATTGGAGCAGAAATTTGGCCATTCAGCCCATTGAGCCTGCTGCCCCATTCAATGATGGCTGTTAAGCTTCTCAACCCCATTCTTCCGATTTCTATCTGTAACCATTCATCCCCTTTACAATCAGGAACCTATCCGTCTTACTCTTAACTATACTCAATTACCTGGCCTCAACAGCCTTCTCTAGCAGTGAATTCCATAGATTCACCACTCTCTGGCTGAAGAGATTCGTCTTTAACTGTGTTTGAAAAGGTCTTCTCTTTACTCTGTCCCTTTGGGTCCTAGTCTCCCCTCCATTGGAAATATCTTCCCAAAATCCACCCTCTCCAGATCATTCAATATTCTGTAAGTTCCAATTAGACCTCCTAACATCCTTCTGAACTCTATCCAATATAGACCCAGAGACCTCAGATGTCCTTCATACGTTAAGCTTTTCCTTCCTGGGACTTTCATGGATCTTATTGAAAAATGCTCCAGGGCCAGTACATCCTTCCAGAGATATGGGACCCAAAACTGTGCGCAATAATCCAAATGTAGCCTGGCCAAAATCTTATAGAGCCTCAGAAGTACATCTCTGCATTTATATTCAAGCCTTCTTGAAATGAATGGAATCATTTTATTTGCCTTCCCAACTGCTGACAACCTGCAGGTTTACCTTTCAAGATCCTTGGACTAGCAACACCCCCACCCCTCCCCCGGAGTCTTCTGAACTTGCTCGCTATTTAGAAAATAGTCCATGCCTTTATTTTTCCTGGCAAACTGCATGACCTCACACTTGCCCACGTTATACTCCACCTGCCACTTCTTTGCTCACTCCCCTAACCTGTGCAATTCCTTCAGCAGGAGAAAGTGAGGACCACAGATGCTGGAGATCAGAGTCAAAAAGTGTAGTGCTAGAAAAGCACAGCCAGTCAGGAGGACTCTGAGGAACAGGATATTCGACGTTTCAGTCATAAAGCCTTTGTCAGTAATGAAGTGGGTGGGCGGAAAGGGGTTGAGAGATGAATGTGAGGGGGTGGGAGGAAGTTAGCTTGGAAAGCGATGGCTCAGTGGAGGTGAGTGGTGAGAGTGGAAGATGGAGTGGATAGATGGGAAGGAAGATAGGTAGGTAGGACAGTCCAACAGGTGGTGCTCAGTTGGAGGGTTAGGTCTGGGATAAGGTGGAGGGAGGGGAGATGAGGAAACACGTGACATTGCGCTGGATACCATGTGGTTGAAGGGTTGCAAGGTGGAAGACGGCGCGCTCTTCCTCCAGACGAATCATAGCGAGAATGTGGCATTGGATGAAGCCAAGAAGTTGCATGTCCTTTGAAGAGTGATAGGGGGCGGCGAAGTATTCCGCCACAGGGAAGTGGGGTTGTTGAATGTGTGGCAGAGAGTGTTCCCTGAACCGTTCTGCAAGTTGACCTCCTGTCTCTCCTGTGTAGAGGAGACCAGGAGCAATGGACAGAGTAGATGACGTGTTTGGATGCACAGGATATTCTCTGCCTGATGTGGAAGGATCGTTTGGGGCCTTGGATTGAGGTGAGGAGGAAGTTGTTGGCACAGGTCCCATACTTCTTGCAATGGCAAGGGAAGCTGCCGGGAGAAGAAGGTGGCTTGTTGGGGTGTGGGAAGGGGGACGCGTGAACCTAACGAGTGGTGAAGGGAATGGTCTCTGCAGAATGCTGGTGGGGAAGGAGATATATCTCTGGTGGTGTGGCCTGACTGTTGGTGGTAGAAATGCGGAGGATAATGCGTTGTTTCCTGAGGTTGGTGGTCTGGAAGGCGAGCATCAGAGGGGTGCTAGAGGGTGCTACTGAACCCTCCTGCAGCCGAACCACCTCTTCGATGCTACCTATTCCATCTTTGCACTGTTTGATAACTTAGTCAGAATGACCTCAGTTCCTTCATGTAGACCATTAAGGCACAAAGGGAATTGTTGTGATACCAACACTGAGTCTTGAGGAATACCACTTGTCACTGGATGCCATCCTGAGAAGGACACGTTTATCCCCACTCTCTGCTTTCTGTCAGACAGCCATGCCTCTATCCAAGCTAGCACCTTGCCTGTAACACTTGGGGCCCTAATCTTTCTCAATAACCTCCTGCGTGGCACCTTATCAAAGGAACTTCGTGAAGCAGGTGGATAACATCTACTGGTTCTCTTTGGTCAAATCTGCTCGTTACTCCCTCAAAGTATTCCAACAGGTTTGTCAGGCATGACCTCCCATTGATGAAACAATGTTGACTTTGCACTATTTTACTAAGTACTTCCAAGTATTCAGAAATCCCATCCTTCACGATGGATTCCAGGATGTTACCCACAAACAAGGTTAGGCTAATCAGTCTGTAATTTTCCATCTTCTGCCTAACTCCCTTATTAAATGGACTGTCACGTTAGCAATTTTCCAGCCTTTTCTGATTTTAGTCATTCCTGAAAGATTACCATTTTCACTTTCACTACCTCTTCAGCTATCTCCCATACAATGCTGGGGTGTAGTCCATATGTTCAGTGGTTTATCCAAATTCAGGCCATTCAATTTTCTAGCATGTTCTCCTTGGTGATGACCACCATACTCAGCTCTGCCATCTCACTCTCTTCAATTTTTGGGAAATTACTCGTGTCTTCCACCATGAACATTGATGCAAAGTTCCTCATTCGTTTCTTTGTTTTCCACTGCAGTCTCTCCAGCATCATTTTCCAGTGGTCCATATTCACTGTTGCCTCTCCTTTTCACTTTATATATTAAAGAACCTCTTACAGTCGCCGTTGTATTACTGGTTAGCTTACCTCCACATCTAATCTTCTCTGTCCTTTTTTGGCCCCCGTTAGTCTTTGTAAGTTTCCCAATTCTCTAGTTTCCCACTGCGCCTCACCACTTTATATACTTGCTCTTTTGCTTGTATGCAATCCCTGACTTCCCTCGTCAGCCCTGGCTGTCTCATCCTCCCTGTACCATGCCTTTATTCCTCGGCAAAAATCCCTGCTATGTCTCCTGAATTAATCTTGGAATCTGCTGCCACGGCTGTTCCCCTGTCTTTCATGCTTGACCCCTCTCCCAGTCAATTCTACCCAGCTTCTCCCTTATGCTTCTGTAGTTGCCTTCATTCAGCTGAAATACTGTTACCTCTGATTCTATCTTCTCTCTCAAATTGCAGAAGAAGGTCAACCATGTTCTGATCATTGCTTCCGAAGTTTACCTTCACCCTAATCTCCCTTACGAATCCTGCGTCATTAAATCCAGTATCATCTGTTCCCGAGTGGGCTCCACCAGAAGCTGCTCCAAAAAGCCATCTCATAAACATTCCTAAAATTCCTTTTCTTGTGAACCACTACCGATCTGATGTTCCCAGTGCCCCTGCATACTGAAATCACCCATGATTACTGTACTTCGCCTTTCCTACACATCTTTCTACCTCCTGGTGTATCTTGTGCCCCAGCTCCTGACTACTCTTTGGAGCCCTGTACAAGACTTCAACTGTGGTTGTCTTACCTTTGTGGTTCCTCAATTCTACCCACGCAGATTCTACACCATCTCACCTTAGTTCCTTTCTTACTATTGATTTAATTTCATTTCTTACTAATAATGAAAATCCACTCCCTCTACCCACCTGCCTATCTTTTCGATATGGTAAATATCCTTAAGTATTCAGATCCCCTTGCAGCCACATTTCTGTGATGCCCATCACTTCACACCTGCCGATTTAATTTTGCGCCACAAGCTCATATACCTTATTCCTTATACAGCATGCATTCAGTTATAACCCCTTCAGTCCTGCATTAACCGTCCCTCTTCTCATTGTCATTCATTTGTGCAGTGCGCTTGAAGTTTGATATGTTAAACATTTCCAGAATCTCTATCCTATTTGTGTCTGTGCTGGAGATTTTAATAACCTCTCCTGAGTCTGTACTCTTACCTCCTCTTTTAATTCGGCTTTTCTAATTAAGCCCTATAACTGCACCCCCACCCCGCGCACACTGACACACTCCTAATCAGTTTAAAACTCTGTCTACAGCCCTGGTTAGGATTCACTCGGACTCTGGTCCCAGCACGGTTCAGATGACGACTGTCCCATCGGAGCAGATCCTTTCTTCCTCAGTAATAAAATGTGTTTATTCAACACAAAATGAAAGGATAAAAATGCTTTTCTGTACATACCAAAACATGAAAGTTACAAAAAGCCAATATTGTTAAATACACTTACTATGTGGAGCTATATAAATTGTAATGTGAATTACAAAACCATGGACATGGTGTACAAAGTTTATCAATCATTGTTTGACCCACAGCTGAGATCCTGATTTCCCCTCTGCCAGTGATTCCCTTCACTGAGATTCCACCCTGCCTCTCATGCAGTCTCTAGAGGGGCTATAAGTTCCTGTTGGCCCAGTCTATTTAAATTAATCCACCTTCTCCCTGGAACCAATCTATTGGTCTATTGGATTGTGTTTAGCAGTCAGCAACTCAGCTCTGGGATGTTATTGGTGATAAATGATCTGGGATGACAGCCAGTAACAGCATGGTGCTCACAGCGTATGGCACCAGACAAAGGGCTTACAGTCTGTGAGAGTTTCTAAGAAAAGTTTCTGTGCATTTCTCCTCATGCTGTCTCCTGATCTGACTTCAGACACCCCTTGCTCTCATTCTGTAGCTCCTTTTTTCACTCTGTTTATCTCACTTCATTGTCTTTCTCTCTGTTTATTTCTCTCCCTCTCAGTCTAGCTCCGATCATTCCCTCTATTTTCAAGCTGTCAGGTTGGAGAGCTCATGGACGCATGGTGGGCTGAATGGCCTCCTTCTGTGTTGTATTAATTCTGAAGTTCTCTGACCCACAGTAACAAGTTTTGGTGCCTGGAGAGACAAGCTGGTCCAGACAATTAACCATTATCTCTTCCTGTTTTCTGACATGCAGCGACATTGAAATATCTATTCAAACAAACAGATCCCTCATATTGAAATCAGCACACTTCAGACTGCCAGGCCATTGTGCTCAGTACCCTCTGCCTGTTTTCTTTTGTTGTTGGTCTTAGCTGCACTAGGATTAGTCTCCAACTCCTCCTCAGTTACTGTACCTGTGGACCTATTGCTGTGGTTTCATACACCCCTCCCCACCACACCCCTCTTTCACCACAGCCACACGCTAGTTTTAACCCTCGTAAAGAACAACATCAAACCTGCCTCCCAGGAGATTGCTGCCAGTTCAAGTCCATCCCGTCCATCTTGTTTCTATCCGATCAACGCGGGAATCCCAATGATCCACACATCGGAGATTGTTATCAGTTCATGTGCATCCCGTCCTTCTTGTGTGTATCCTCCTGACCCATGAATCCCAATGATCCACACATCGGAGATTGTTATCAGTTCATGTCCATCCCGTCCTTCTTGTGTATATCCTCCCATCTCGGGAATCCCAATGATCCACATATCGGAAGTGCTGCCTCCCCGACCAGCTCTTTGATCGCGTATATAACTGGGCTACCTTACGATTCCTAATCTCACTCTCACGTGACATATTCTACTGTCTCCAAAATTCAAATATCCTTTCAGCACAACTCCAGCAAGGTCTTTTCTTTAAACTGGATAGACTTGATAATAAAAACTTAAGTGTGACGTCAGGAAAGTGAGACCACTGAATCAGTCCAATGACCACTGGATCTGATATCTATCCCCCGCCACCAAACCTGTTTGACAAGGCATACATATGGACCATCTATTTGCAGATGGACGAGGATAAAGAAAAGATTAGAAAATGTCAGAGCAAATGGATGTAATTCAGCCTGTTTACTCAGCTTTGCTTTTCAATTGGATTCTAGTTATTCTGTTCCTTTCAATGGCAGGGTCTTTACCCAGAATCCCCAGTGGGTCAGAAAGTTCCCATTGTCGTTGTTTGCACAGTCCTGCGAAGGGAGTATCTAGTGCCAGGCAATGGGCTGTGGGGAGTCCCAAGGGTGGCACAAGGAAAGGCTGCATGTAGTGACAATGGACTGAGGGAACTGAGAGAGATGGAATGGGCATCCTGGGACACTGCACTCAGACAAGTGGCCTGGCAAGATTCCAAAACACCCAGAGGAACCCGCGAACCACGGCTGCTTTTACAAAAACCTGACACATTTGCTGCATTTCTCCATCGAACAAAAGGAAAAATACTGTTGATGGCACAAACCTGAAGCAAACACGGAGACGTCCTATGGCGCGAGAAAGAGTTAATGCTCCGATGCAGATAGCGAAAGAATGTACAAAGTCCACACAGACCGGGTTCAGAGATTGGAAATGAACCCAAGTCCCTAGCACTGTGAGGCAGCATTGCTGTGTCACCAGGCTGGCCAAAACTGGATAATTGGGGATAGTACAGTTAAAAGCATAGATACTGTTCTCCGTGATCGGGATTAAGAGTTCCGAAGGTTGTGTTGCCTACATGCTGCTCGGGTTTGGGATTTATCATCTGGGTTGCAGAACTTGGAGCAGGAGGGGAATGATCCAGTGTTCACGGTCCGTGTAGGTACCAACAGCTGGACAAACAAATGACAATGCGAAGAGCGACGGGTAATGCAGGACTGAACTATTATATCGGAATGCATGCAGTGTAAGGAATAAGGTAACTGAGCTTGTGACTCATCCATAAATTGGCAGGTACGACACAATGGGCTTTACAGTGACATCGCTGCAAGACGATCAGGATTGGGAGCTGAATATTCAAGAATATTCATCCTGTCAACAAGATAGGCAGATGGGCAGAGAGATAGAGTTGTCTCAGTATTAAGAATGGAATTGAATCAATAATCAATATTAAGAAATGAAATTAGGTCAGATGGTGTAGAATCTGTGCCGGTAGAATTGAGGAATCAAAAAAGTGGAAAAATGCAGTTGGAGTTATATATAGGGAGCTGGGGTGTAAGATACACCTGGAGCTAGAAAGATCTGCAGGAAAGGCAATGTTACAGTGATCATGTGGGATTTTATTATACAGATGGACTGGGAATTCAGATTGATAGTGGCCGCCAGGAAAAGGAATTTGTGGAATGTCTATGAGAAGGCTTTTTGGAGCAGCTTGTACAAGCAGACTAGATGAGGGGATCTTAAGGTGACAGTGATCATAATATGATTGAATTTACTCTGCAGCTTCAGATGGAGAAGATAGAATCAGAAGTAATGGTATTCCAGCTGAATAAAGGCAATTACACAGACATGAGTGAGGAGCTGGGTAGAATTGACTGGGAGATGGGCCTAGCAGGAAAGACAGTGCAACAGTAATGGCAAGAGATTTTTGGAGTAATTCAGGATAGAGTAGAGATTTATCCTGAGGAAAAAGAGGCTTGTATAGAGAGGATGGGACAACCATCGCTGACCAGGGAAGTCGGGTATAGCATAAAAGCAAATGAGAAATGTTATAATGTGTCAAAGTGCAGTGGGAAACCTGAGGATTGGAAAGTTTACAAAGACAAAACAGAGGGCAAACAAAATCAAATAAGGAGGGAGATTATTAAATATGGGGTAAGCTAGCCAGTAAGATAAAGGAAGACTGTAACAGTTTATTTCACTATATAAAGTATAAAAGAGCGGCAGAAGTGAACATTGGACTGCTGAAAAATGATAATGGAGAGATCGCAGTGGGGAACGAGAAAATAGCCAAAGGACTGAATAATTACTTTTCATCAGCTTTCATGGTAGAAGGCACGAGTAATACCTTAAACATTCAAGAGATTGAGGGGCCAGAGTGAGTATGAGCCTCCCACCATGGAGAACATGCCAGAAAAAATGTAATGGTCCCAAGGTGGGTAAATAACCTTGACCAGATGGACTACATCCCAGTATTATAAGGATGTTAGCTGAAGAGGGAGTGGAGGCAATCGTGGTTATCTTTCAGCAATCACTAGAGTAAGGAACGATCCCAGAGCACTGGAAACCCACTAACGTGACACCCCTTTTTAACAAGGGAGTAAGGAAAAAGACAAAAAAAAACCCACCATGAATAGTTTAAACTCTGCCATGGGTAAGATCCTGGAATCCATTGTGAAGGATGAGATTTCTGAATACTTGAATGTGTTTGGTAAAATAGGGCAAAGGCGGCATGATTTCATCAAGGGAAGTTAATGCTTGACAAATCTATTGGAATTCCTTGAAGAGGAAATGAGCAGCTCGACCAAGCACAGCCAATGGATGTTATCCACCTGGAATTCAAGAAGGCCTTTGACACGGAGTCACACAGGAGATTACTGAGCATGATAAGAGTCCGTGGTGTTAGAGGCAAGGTAGTGTCATGGATAGAAGCTTATCTGTCTGGCAGAAAGCAAAGAGTGGGGATAAAAGAGTACTTCTCAGGATAGCAGCCGGGGACAAGTGGTGATCCAGAATGCTCAGTGTTGGAATCATAACTTTTTACTTGTTACATTAAAAATCCAGATGAGGGAATTGAGGGCACTCTGGTTAGGTTTGCAGATGATACAAAGATAGAGAGATGGTCAGGTCGTATTGAGGAAGTGGAGAGGCTGAACGAGGATTTGGACAGGTAAAGAGATTGTCAGATGCATTCCAACGTTGGAAAGTGTGAAGTCATGCACTTTGGCACGAAGAATAGAGTCATGGTCTATTTTCTAAATGGTGCGAAAATTCAGAAATCTGAAGTGCAAATGGACTTGGGAGTTCTAGTGCAGGGTTCTCTCAAGGTCAGCTTGTAGGTTGAGGCAGTAGTTAGGAGGGCAATTGCAATTATGATTGGGAGGATTTACTACGAGAGGAATTGAATATCAGAACTGACTGTGTACGGCTCTGGTCAGACCACATTTGGAGTATTGTGCTCATTTTTGAGCTCCATACCTCAGAAAGGATGTACTGGTCCTGGAGCGTGTTCAAAAGATTTTCACGAGAGTGGTCATCGGAATGAAAAGTTTTTTGCATGAGGAATGTTTGAGTACTCTGGGTCTATACTTGATAAAGTTTGAAAGGATGAGAGGAAATATACTTGAAATAGACAGGATACTGAATGACCTGGAGAGAGTCGATGCTGAAAAGATGTTTCCATTGGATTAGAATCCGAGGGCACAGCCTAAGATGAAACGGAACACCTTTTAGAACAGTGATAAGGAGACAGTTATTTAACCATAGAAGGGTGAATCTTTGAAATTTATTGCCAGAAGGCTGTGGGGTCAGGTCAATTAGTATATTTGAGAGGGAGATAGATAGTTTTTGATTATCCAGGGGATGAAGGGTTATGGGGAGAAGGTCGGAGAATGGGTTTGAGAAACCTATCAGCGATGATTGAATGACGGAGAAGACACGATGGGCTAACTGCCCTAATTTATACTCCAACATCTTATAGTCTTCTGGTCTAAACCTTAAAGAAGTACCTTGCATCTCTGAGAAGATAGATTCATGTCATTCATGAATGTCAGTAGCTGATGGGAATAGTTAACTGCTTTAGAATGAAGGTACTGTGGCTGCCGTCAGGGTGGTGGATAATATGACATTCAGTGCAGGATCACACACCAACTGCACTGTATTCATGTGGGGAGAGTTCATTCAAAACTTGGACCTCTCCGTCTCTCTCAATGGGGTGTTGGGGTGGGTGGGCGTAATGTCCGATCAGGCACTTAAACTATCCCGAATCATGCATCCTGAGTGAAATAGCAGTCATGGAATTGATCACATTGTCTGTTTAGAATATTAGGAGTGATTGTCCATCCCTCTCAGGGTTCAACCTCTTATTCTCTCACAGTGCTACAGATGAACCTTCACTCATTCCTCATGCTGTCATCATCCCAGGAATTAATCCAGCGGAACTCCTCTTCACTCTCTCTGTGGTAAAGAGATCACTCCTTGTAATGGAAAGAAAATCTGTCCACAATACCCCAAATACTGCCTCAATAAGACTGTCATGTTTGATCACAATAATTCCTTTCCCTCACTTTGCTGGCTCCATGTCTTTCGTGTGACACAGGAAACAATTCATTTACAATGCACTGCCGCTGATGTAGAACTTAAACACATCCTTATATCTGTAGGTCAGCATCAATAAAGCCAGCACCAGAGGTGCCCATGGAGATGGACCTCACTCTTGGGAGAGACTCAATCACAAAGAATACATCTAAAATCGTGAAGGCTACCTACCTGAATGGAAATGAGCCGTTGGAATATGGGATGCAGGCAGAGGAAGGGAGCTACCATTCCTTTTGTTCTGCCCTCACTGGATGTGTGCAGCCATGGTCAGGCCAGCATGTTATGCCGATCCTGAACTGAGCGGCTGGTTCAGCTGTTCCACAGGACAGTAAATAGTAAAACACATTGCCGTGGGTTTGCAGTTAAACAGAGACTTGGCCAAAGAAGGATGACCCACTGCCTTCTCTAATGAGCACAAGGCAAGCCGATGTTAACAGATTATCATTCCGTGGTTCTAGAATACGAATCAATGACGTGACCCACCATACACTGTCTGCCCATCTTTCAGATTTTGTGCAGAGAACAAGTTAAACATCTCAAGTGCAATTATTTTCCATTGGACACTTAGTGAGAAGGGACATGAAACAAATGTATCTGAAATTAAGAAAGGCACAAACGATGGTTTATTCAGGAATTGAACTGAGGCTGAGGAGGAGACTGGGACGTCTTAATGGTGGTATTGGACAGGACTGGTATGTGGGGAGGAGATGGAGATACACACTTTGCAGAAGAAAATGAATCGAAGAGGTTGAGATAAGTGAGTTTTACCCTCGCCTATTGGTGAGTAACTTGTAAATAATAGTTTGCCACTTATAATTTCTAAGGAATGGAATCTTTGATTGGAGTTGTAAACGTTGGTTTGCACCTTTCCAAAATCTGCATATCATGAGCATCGATTAAGTTCAGACCATTTCACTAAACAGACAGAGTGACTTACCAGGAACACCAACTATAGCAAGGTTAGGATAGTAACCAGCTTGAATAACCATCAGTACATCTTCAATCCGCGATGCTAATGATATCCAAGGCTGGGAAAGCCAGTACAGACCATCGGATAAACTCCTCTCCATTGTTGGAACATTCCAGTCTAATGTTCCCAGATTCCCATCCCTCCTGCTCTTCTCTCTGAAGCTGCTAATCCCTGTTACTGCTGTTGGCCACGCTCCCACTCAAACTATGGAATACAACACTGAAAGCATTCCCTTATTGATAGAAGAGAGGAACTCTCTGGGGACGCATACAATCCATGGAGACTGACAGCAATACAATCGCTGAACAAATAGCTCCAGTAAACCCCTTTGAATTCAATACTACTTTATTAACATTCAAAATAACGTTGAACATTTATGCATTCTGGGTGTGATATGCGAGTGTGACTGAAGGAAGGAATGTTGAAGATGGCAGATTGATTGTGTGTAATCATTCAGTCTACTTTGGATATAGAGGTAATGCCAGAAGTTTAACGAAACATAAACATGCTTCTCTGTTCATAAATACAGAAATAAATCCCATAACTACTGATCCGTCATTGCAATATCTGTAAAACATTGAGAAAACAACTATCATTCATGATCTGATAGCAACATGTGCCAATAAAAAAAGTGGGTAACAACAAACAAACAGCATGGATACGTTAACAGAGAATTGCACATGACAAACACAGTTCAGATTGTTATTCCAGGATCAGAGAGGGCAGGTGTGGGTCATGATGTTGATGTTATCGATGTTAAGGAACTGTCATGAAGTGTCATTAATTGGACTTCAATTACATTGTGATTATAATATTGGGGAAAGGACATAAGACGGGGGACATGGATGTTTAGATTGTGTGGAGGGACAGTGACGTTTCCCATTTACCAGAATTGGAATGTTACTCTTTATAACTCATATGAAGAACAGATTCAAGAATACATCTACAATGAGGAATTAGCAGAGACAATATTAATGAAATGCGTTTATGCAATATAAAATACAGGAACAAAATGTTTTTCTGCACCCACCAATATATGCAAAGTACAAAAAGATAAGATTGTTAAAATACACTCCTGATATTGAACTATATAAATTGAAACGTGAATTACATAGCTAGGAATGTGGTATGCAAACTTTATCAATCATTATTTGACCCACAACTAAGATCGTGATTTCACAGTATCAGTGTGGGCGGGGGAGGGGGGTCATGGAGGTGGGATGGTGGTTATCATTTCCTGCTGCTCTTGGCACTGTTTATTTAAAAACTCTGCTTTCTCCATGGAACCAATCTATTCGCCTAATGGGTTTTGTTTAGCTGTCAGTAACCCAGCTCTGTGATATTGTTGGAAGTAAATAATCTGGGATGACAGGCAGTATCAGCACAGTGCTCACAGTGTATGGCGCCCAGACAAAGGGCTTGCCGCCCAGAAGAATTTCTAAATAAAGCTTCTAACTTCTGTCTGTCCATATTTATCTACCATAATGCAGTCTTCTGATCTATCTAACTTCACCCTCATCTAACATCTCTTCCTCTCAAACTCTGTCAGTCACTCCCCTTTCTATACTCTCTCAGTTGATCTCCCTTCACCTGCTCTCTCTCTGTTTATTTCTCTCTCACACAATCTCTCTCTCACACACTCTCTCCATCTCCGATTGTGCAGTTGGAGAGCGTGTGACTCCACAATGGGCTGAATGGCCTCCATCTATGCCATAATAATTAAGGTTTTGTGACCCACAATAAATGCTTCCTGGACAGACATGCTGGTCCGGTGGCAGGTACATTGCACAATCACCCATTATCTTTTCCTGCTCTTCTCTGTGTACAGCTGCCTTGAAACGTCTGTTCAAACAAAACAGACTGAATGAAATTCGAGCAGTCGAGAAGGTGTTCATGACTGTGTATTTCAATCAGGATTTAATGAAGGATGAGACTCCAGAATAACATGAGCAATGAATGAAAAGCAGGAATACACAAGAAATGGCAGCTGGGTACAACGTGTGGTTCCAAGTAGGTCTCATGGTATTACCAATAGATTATCAATCCAGAAAAATCAGCTCCTGTTCTGTGGATCCAGGTTGAATCCCGCCACTGCAGATGGTGGAAATTCAATTCAATAATGTAAAAATATCCCTGGAATTAAGAATCTACGGGGTTGAGAATGAAATCATTGCCGATTGTCAGAAAAATCCACCTGGTTCAATAATATCCTGCCATGAAGGAATCTTCCATCCTCACCTGGTCTGGCTGACATGCAACTCCAGACCCAAAGCAACGTCACTGACTCCCAATCGCCCGCTGAAACGGTCTAACGAGTCATTCAGTTGTTCTAATCGCTACAAAGTTTCAGACAAATGAAAACGGACGGACCACATGTCATCGAAATGGGCACCGGAAAAGTCAACATTAGAAACATCACTATAGAACCTGCAAAGTCTTCCTTACGAACATCTGAGGTCTAGTGCCAACATTGGAACAACTGCCTTACAGATTAGTTAAGCAACAGCCTGACATAGCCATACTCACGGAATCATACCTTACAGAAACAACAGAAATTAAACATGCACAAAGGGGTCTGTTACTGATTACCACGTAACGTTGTTCCTTAGCTGAATCAGTCCTCCTCCATGTTAAACAACACTTGGAGAAAGCATTGACTGTGGCAAGGGCACAAAGTGTATTCTGGCTGGGGAATTTCAATGTCGACTGTCAAGTGTGGTTTTGTCAGCAGTACTAAGATTATGCTGGTCGGCTCCTAAGGACATAGCTACTAGATTCGGCAGAAGGTTGTGACGGAATGAACGAGAGGGGAAAAAAGTATACCTGACCTCATCCTGACCAATCTACCAACTGCAGATATATATGTCCATGACAGTATCGGTAACACTGTCCTTGTGGAGACGAAGTCTATTGTCTTCATAAACTCTATCATGTTGTGTAGCACTATCACCATGCTGAATCGCACAGACTTTTAGCAGATCTAGCAACTCAAGACTGAGCGTCCATAAGATACTGTGAACCATCAATAGCAGCAAAACTATACTCCAGCACAATCTGTAACGTCACTGCCCAGCATATCCCCCACTAAATCATTACCATCAATCCAGACGATTAACCCTAGTTCAATGGAGAATGCAGGAAGGCGTGCCAGGAGCAGAACCAGGAATATATAAAGACAAAATGTTCATCTGCTGAAGCTTCCAAACAGAAATACTTGCGTGCCAGGTAGCATAAACAGCAAGGGACAGACAGAGCTTAGAAATCACAGAACCAATGCATCAGAATTAAACTCTGCAGTCCTGCTAATCTGATCGTGAATGGTGGTGGACCATTAAACAACTCACTGGAGTAGTGGCCTCTACAAATATGCCCATCCTCAATGATGGAAGCGCCCAGAACATTAGTGCAAAAGATAAGGCTGAAGCTTTCACAGCAATCTTCAGTCAGAAGTTTTGAGTGAAACATTCATTTCGGCCTCCTGCCGTGGTCTCCAACATGACAGATAGCCGTCTTCAGCAAATTCGATTAACTGATATCAAGAAACGGTTGAAGGTACTGGATACTGCAAAGGCTATGGGCCCTGATAACATGCCGTAAATAGCCTGAAGGCTTCTGCTCCAGAACTTCCCGCTCCCCTAGCCAAGCTGTCCCTGTATGTTTGCAAACCGACAATGGGGAAAAAACTGCTCAAGTATGTTCTGGACAAATTCGACCCGTCCAAATACCGCCTAATCAGTCCACTATCCATCATATGTAAAATCATAGAAGGTGTCATCAACAGTGCTATCAAGTGGCACCTGTTCAAAACTAACCTGCTCAGTGACGCCCATTTTGGGTTTTTCCAGGGTCGCTCAGCTCCTGAACCCGTCACAGACTTGGTGCAAACATAGAAAAAGGAACTGAATTCCATCCCTAGGCATCAAGGCTGCATTCTGCCAAATGTGACATCAAGGAGCCCAAGCAAAAACGGTATCGCGGGCCTACACTCCATTATTGGAGTCATACCTGACAGATAGGAAGATGGTCATTGTTGTTGGAGGTCAGTCATCTCAGCTCCAGAACATCTCTGCTGTAGTCCCTTCGGATAATGACATCGGTCCAAACATCTTCAGCTGCTTGAATAATGACCTTCCTTCCATCATATGGTCAGAAGTGGGGATATTCGATGATGACTGCACAATGTTCAGCACCATTCGCAAATGTTCAGGTACGAAAGCAGTCCACACCCAAAGCAACAATACTTGGCTAATATCCAGGCTTGGGCTGGCAAGTGGTAAGTAACGTTTGCGCCACATAAATTCAGACAATGACCGTCATCAATAAGATACAATATAATCACTTTGTATTCAGCAGCATTATCATCACTAAACTCTCCCACTATCAATATCCTGGGGGTATCATTGGCCAGAAACTCAACTGGACTCGCCACATGAAGATAACAGCAGATCAGAGGCTAAGAATACTGCAGGGATAACTCACCTCCGGACTACCCAAAGCCTGTCCATCATCTACAAGGCACAAGTCAGGAATGAGATGGAATATCCTCACTTGCCTGAATGGGTACAGCCCCAACAACACTAAAGAAGCTTGACACAATCCAGGACAAAACAGCCCAATTGATTTGCACCACATCCACAAGCATTCACTCCCTTCACCATGGTCACTCAGGAGCAGCAGTGTG
Source organism: Hemiscyllium ocellatum (assembly GCF_020745735.1). NCBI lineage: Eukaryota > Metazoa > Chordata > Chondrichthyes > Orectolobiformes > Hemiscylliidae > Hemiscyllium > Hemiscyllium ocellatum. The sequence goes on from NW_026867800.1 coordinate 733,816, forward strand.
CACTACCTACAAGACACAATGGAGGAATTCCCCAAAGATCCTCAGACAGCTCCTTCAAATGTCACGAACACCTCCATCTGGAATGATAAGGGCAGTAGACGTTTGGGAACACCACCACCTTCAAATTCCTCTCCAAGGCAGTCAACATCCTGATTTGGAAATGTATTGCCGTTCCTTCACTGTTGCTGCGTGAAAACCCCGGAATTCCCTCTTTAATCACTTGTCGGTCACCGCACAGCAGGTAGATTGCAGCAGTTGGAGAAGGCAGCTCAGCACCACCTTCTCAAGGGCAACTGGGGACGGGAAAGAAATGCTGGGCACATCCAGCGATGTCCACATCCAAAAAACGACCTTTTTAAAAATAGTCCCAAATTGAGCATCTCGAAAGGACAGATTATCTTATTTGAACACGAGCAGGAAAGCAGTGCTTCTAATATTGAACATTTTAGACTTTTCTGTTATTAGAAGGGTGTTCAGTATTCGATGCCATATTGTTGCTGAGTGCTGTGATAAATTGCACTGTTTTGTTTAAATCAACAATACTGGCGTAACAGGATCAACCCTTCGAAAATACCAGACAGAAAATGGCAATCATCGTAGAGAGAATGTACTCCGCCAGATGAGACACACTGAGAGCAGCTCATATTCAAATTATTAATGGAATACTGGCTGACACTGAATCCTCCCACCGTCCATATCACAGGGGTTACCATTGACCAGAACGTGAAGTCAAATCAACATACAAATATAAGGGTTACAAGAGCAGGTCAGAGACATGGAATTCTATACTGAATAATAGACACTATGACCTAAACGGTATGAGATATGACAATAGATTTAGGCCATTCAGAAAATTCCTTCACTTTGATACTGTGCCATTTTGTCATTGTCTCTATGAAAAGTGGAAATATCTTCTACACACTGACTGTATCAATCTTTGCAGTAATCCATTAGTTTCAATCAGACCCCCCACCACCCCACCCCCACAATTTTTCTAAATTCCATCGAGTACGCACATTGCCGCTCATATGACAAGCCGTCATCCCCAGGATGGATCACCTCCAACACTAGCAGATCTTTCTCCAGAGATAGTGTCCAAAACAGCTCACAACTGGCCACATACCGTCTGTCCATAGCCCATTACATTCTCAGCAGTATGTCTCCTGTCTTGCATTCTTGCTGTCTTGAAATGAATGCAAACATTGCTTTTGCTTCCCTAACTGACAACTGAACGTTAACCATAAGAGAGGACGAGTGCTTCAAAATTCTTTTGTGCTTCAGATTTAATGGATCCTATTAGAACATAGTGTCTCCTCTATTCCGCCTACCAAAGTGCATATTCTCACACGTTTCCATATTGTGTTCCATCAGCCACGTGTTTTCCCACAGTCCTAAACTGTTCAAGCCTTTCTGCAGCTTCCCCACTTCCTCAGTATCATCTGCAAACTTAGCAAAACTGACCTCAAGTCCTTTGTTCAGATTGTTCATATACAATATATTTCCTGGTTCCCTAAGGACCGTCCACCATATAAAAGGCACAATAGTGAAAGTGCTTGACTCCATTCAGGTTGAAGCAGTGGCTTGACTTGAATTATACCTGTAAAGTCTTCAGTCCTTGCACCACTGACCTTCAGTAGAAGCACACCCTACCCACTTTTGTTGTGAGTTTACTTCATTATGGCGCACAATCCCAGTCTATTGATGTCACTCTGTCTCAACACTGAGTGGTGCTCACACCAACCATGTCACTGTGTATTGATAACGATGGAGGGAGGTCGGCGAGGGTATGTCTATGATGAATAACTGTGTGACTGCCAGGCTGAAACCTGCCCCAACAGCCTCGGATGTACCTGTGCCCACTCTCACCGCTGCAGACCTGATCAGTCTTCCTGCAAGTCAGTCAAGGAAAGCGCCGGGCCTGGATAGTGTTCCCGGCTGAGCACTCAGATCCTGTGAGGACCAACTGGCAGAGGTATTCACATACAATTTCAGCCTTTCCTTCCCACAGGCTGAAGTCCCAACCTGCTTCAGGAAGGCCAACCACAACCTTTTAAGTGAGAAAGCTCATGCTTTAATGATTTAATGATTACCGCCCCATGGCTCTAACCTCAATAAATATGGAGTTATTTGAAAGGCTGGTTATGGCCCACAGCACCTTCAATCTCCCAGTCTGACTTGATCTCCTATAATATGCCGACTGATGTAACGGGTCCACAAAAGATGCCGTATCCCGAGCCCTGCACTCATCCCTAGGACATCTGGACAACAAAGTCACCTACACCAGACTCCTGCTCATTGACGACAGCTCCACCTTAAACATCATTACCCCTCCAGACCAATCTCAAAATTCCATGACCTTAGTCGTGGCTCCACTCTCTGCAACTGGATCCCCCGGTTTCTGACCAACAGACCCCAATTAGTGAAGGTAGGTATCTGCACCACCGCCACAATAACACTCAACACTGGAGCTCCTGGCGCATGTTTCCTCAGCCCCCTTCTGTACTCCCTGTACACACACGGCTGTGTCGTCAGCCCCTACTGTACTCCCTGTACACACACAGCTGTGTCCCTCAGCCCCCTACTGTACTCCATGTACACACACGGCTGTGCCCTCAGCCCCCTACTGTACTCCCGTAACACACACGGCTGTGCCCTCAGTCCCCTACTGTACTCCCTGTGCACACAGCTGTGCCCTCAGCCCCTATTGTACTCCCTGTACACATATGGCTGTGTCCTCAGCTCCCTACTGTACTTTGTGTACACACACGGCTGTGTGCTCAACCCTCTACTGTACTCCCTGTACACACACTGCTGTGCTCTCAGCCCCCTACTGCATTTCCTGTACACACACGGCTGTGCCCTCATCCCCGACTGCACTCCCTGTACACCAAGAGATGTGCCTCAGCCCCCAATTGTACTCCCTGTACACACACAGCAGTGTCCCTCAGCCCCCTACCACACTCCCTGTACACACACAGCTGTGTCCTAAGCCCCTACTGTACTCCCTGTACACACACAGCTGTATTCCTCAGCCCCCTACTGTACTCCCTGTACACACACAGCTGTGCCGTCAGCCCCCTACTGTACTCCCTGTACACATGGCTGTGCCCTCAGCCCCTACTGTTCTCCCTGTACACACGGCTGTGCCCTCAGCCCCCTACTGTACTCCCTGTACACATATGGCTGTGTCCTCAGCCCCAAACTGTACTTCGTGTACACACACGGCTGTGTCTCTCAACCCCCTACCTACACCAAGAGATGTGCCTCAGCCCCCAACTGTACTCCCTTTACACACACAGCAGTGTCCCTCAGCCCCCTACAGTACTCCCTGTATACCCACGGCTGTGTCCTCAGCCCCCTACTGTATTCTCTGTATACACACGACTGCATGCCTCAGCCTCCTACTCTACTCCCTGTACACAAACGGCTGTGTCCTCAACCCCCTACTTCATTCCCTGTACACATACGACTGTGTCTGCAGTCCCCTACTGTACTCCCTGTACACACACGGTTTTGTCATCAGCCCCCTATTGTACTCCGGTACACACACGTGGCTTTGTTGCCAAATTCCAAACAATGCTAACTGTAAGTTTGCTGATGACATCACCAAAGCAGGAGGGATATCAAACAACGATGAGCCTGAACATAGAAAGTAGATAGTGGGTTTGGTGGCATGGTGGAATGATAATAACCTCTCTCTCAAATTCCGCAAAAGTAACTAACTGATCATTGACTTTAGAATGAAAGGAGGGGAACATGCCACTATCTCCATCAACGGTCGAGACAGTGCAGAGCGTCAAGTCCTTCGGAGTGATGATAACTGGCAACCTACCTTGGACTTCTCACATAGGTGTGACAGTCACGATGGTGCAAAAACTTCTCTCCTTCCTCACTTGGCTCAGAATATTTAGCATGCACTAATTCTACAGATGCGCTATTGTGAACGTACTGTTCGGGTGCATAATGGCCTGGAACGGCAACACTCTGCCCAGGAACATCAGAAACTACAGAAGATTGTGTTCACAGCCCAGACTGTGACAGACTGCAATTTCCCGATCATTGACTCTATTTACACGGCTTGTTGCCGCAGAAAGGCTGCCAACATCTATCTTCTGTCTTCTGTTTCTTTCCCTGAACCTATTATCTTCCCTTCTCCCTGCCCATGTGACTGTTTATTTCCTTGTTTGTTTCCTTTCTCTCTTTGACTGTCCATCTGTTTCCCTCGCTGTGTTCTTTTTCTCCTTCCCTTTGTTTCTGTCTCTGCCTCCTTCGTTGTTATGGTGATGGCTTCTCTATTCATTTGAAGCAGCTGATGGCTCATTGTTCAATGTTGGCAATACAATACACTCAACAAGGTTTTGGTATAGACGACATGATTTAAAATTATCAGTTAAATTTCAATTGTTGTCAAAAAAGCAACAAGAACTTAGGTATCCATTTAACAGTCAATTGTTACATCTAGTGCTCTGTATACTGGCACATCTCCCAGTGCTCTGTATACTGGCTACGCAAAGCATTCTATTCGGCTGCATAATGACCTCACATGGTAACTGCTCTGCCTAGGACCATAAGAAACTACAGACGGTTGTGTGCACAGCCCACACCATCACGGAAGGCAACCTTCCGTCCATTCTATACTTGTTATTGTCGCAGAAAGGCTGGCAACATCAAAGATCTCTCCCAAACTGGTAATGATCTCATGCAACCTCTTCCAACAGGGACGAAACACAGAGGCTTGAAAACATCCTCAAGAACACTTCCTTCCCTACCATTATTAGACTGACAAATTGACATCTCTCACTTTTCAAATATTATTAATCTTGCTAATGTCGATCTTACTTTGCCCACCTTCTGTGAAGCTGTAACCTTATATGCCTTACTCTGTCCAAGGACCCTGTGATCTCTGTTTTCTGGTTTAGGGTCATTTACCTGCACTACAATAAAAACAAACCTTTCCATTGTACATTTGACTAAAATAAATGAAACGAAATAAGATCAAACATGTGGAGTGCAGTGGCTCAAGGTCATCTCAAGGGCAACTGGAAAAATGAACGAATGTTGCCCCAGTCAGAGATACCCATATCTAATTAATGAATATAAGAAGATGACCACACTTATGGAGGACAGACAGAGGGAATGAAATCGCTTTAAACATGATCTTAGATATATACAGGTTTCCCTCACCATTTGTAAGTAGACTGTCCTCCGAAACCGTTCGCAAGGTGATATGGTGTAAAGTGCAGTAGCACTGATTTATTTTGGGAAAATTTCGACTTTCTTCGTAAAAGTGAAAATCCTGCTGGAATTTCGTTTGGTTAGTGAAACAAGATCCTAATGTAAGTCATTTGGAAGGGGAAGTGGCAAAAATCGAACTTTTGAAAAGCGGGGGGATGACCTGTATTTACATGGGCATGTTATTCAGGAAGATGGGAAAGGCGAAAAATAAATGAGGTGAATGTCTCGTTTTATTTCCAGCCCAGCTGATCATCATTTCCTTTGTTTTCTCTTTTTCTTCTATATCTCTCTTTCTCTATTGAACCCCTCCTTCTGTTCAAAGCAAACTTCACTGTCAACGGTATTAATCACACTCCTTTCCAGCTACTTTCAGTTCAGGAAAGTTTCCCATCACTTTCTGTTCATTTCTTTGCATTTCTTTCTATAATTTCAGATTTTCAGCATCTTCCTTTATTTGATTTCACCTTCAATTTTCTTAATTCGTGGGACGTTGTCATCTCTGCCAAGTGCAGCATTTGGTGACCATCACTAGTCGCCCTGACTCTGAGGCCATTCCGCAATATAATATAAAGTTAAGCATATTGCCATGGGTCTCAAGTCACACTTAACCCAGATTTCATCACCGAGGGTGATCAGTGAAAGAAGAAGGTTTTCAGATAAAATGTTGCTTTTATGTTTGTTTTTAATGAAATTCACCTTTATTCCAATGCTTATCATTATTATTTATGGTCTGTCATCAGCTATGGTAGGACTTGAAACAAATCCCTTGAAACAATATCTTTCGTTTAATAAGCTTTGCTCCTGAATTACAGCCAGCGGCACTCCTACATTCAAACATTGTCCTAATCATGAAGTAACATCCGAGACAAGAGGAATTTTGTGATTGAAATATTTGTATTTGAAAAAGTGGTCAGAAGAGACCTTAAAACATTAAGTCTGAATTTTACCAACGTGCAGCCAATGGTTTGTTCAGCAACAGCACTGACACAGAGATAAAGATTGAGGATATTAGGAGCTGGTAGTGGACAGGTTTGGTGACAGAGAGAACACGAGACATAAACCGGTTCAGGGCAAAAAAATGACCTCGGGTTTGTGCACAGTTTTATTCGCAGATGTTTGTGAGGTAGTGGTCTGCAATTCATGGGTAATGAATGGAGACTGCAATTGAAACTGAAGGCAATAGTTTCTTTCTCTGACAAATATAGTTAACAGGATTTGCAACAAAGTTCAAATAGGTTAGTAGAACACCCTTCACCCCGCCCAGAATAATCATCAGCACTGCTGATATCCGATATGATGGAAATCCCCAAGAGGGGGAAATCTTGAAAAGACTCAAGGAAAACCTCCTCTCCATTGTTGTAATGTTCCAGTCCGCTATTCTCCCATTCAGATCTATGCAGCTGTTGATCTCTGTTACTATTAGAGCTGATGCATCTGTTACTACAGTGGGATCGAACACTGAATGAAGCCTCTTACGAACAGGAGAGGGAAACACTTCAGTGACACAGTTGCATTGCATGGAGACTGACATCAATCACAGTCAGAGCAAACAGTCCCAGCTTTTAATACAGCACATTCAGTTCACAATATAACTGGACTGGACTACATGTTGACATTGCTGGCTATTGGTCACATCTCCCATCACCAATTGCTCGAGTGATGTCAGTTGTGAGGGAGAATAAGAATATTTTCTTTTCGTAGGCGACATGATTCTGCTTTGTTGTCCGTTTACTATGTTGTAACCATCTCTCCAAAAATCCTTCCACCCCCCCCCCCCCAAAAGAATCACAATCAGGATGTTGTTACTGTGCTGATCTCTCCTCCACTGGAACAAACACCAGCGAACAGACTGTCATTGGGCACAATCGCCCTGAACATAGACAGGAAGTGTGGACTTCTCTGAATGTTCCTCTCACTGCTCTAATAAGGCAACTTTGGAACTTGGACAGGGAATATGCTTCAGTAATTTATTTATATAAATTGACAGACTCCTAAATGCTGTTTTATTTGGTGTAAACAGTATTTTTACGCATTTTGGCTTCAGTCCAACACTAAAAGTGTTAATTACAATGAACGTATTCATTTAGACTTATGAATTAATAAGTCAGGTTTGAATGGACATGTTATTGGCTGGGAGATAGGGCGGAATGGGAGCAGTGGCTGTGGAAACTGCATGGGAAGTACAAAGATATTCCCCAATCATCATCCCTTTTTCTGACAGACAGAATTAAATCTAATGTATAACAAGGAAACAGCCAACATTTGGGAGATGCAATGCTGAATGGCAATGTGAACTAAAAGGATAATATTAAATGTGATGAAGTGAAATATATTTTATACACATACCATTTAATCATTGGGAATACAGATTGAGTAGGGTCACCGGACCTGAAACATTAATTTTGATTTCTCTTCACAGATACTGCCAGGCCTGCTGAGCTTGCCTCTAAGTTCTGATTTTCTTTTTGTTTGAGATTTATCATATTGTTCATATCTGGCAGGATACTTACAATTAAAAGCAGACACTAATAACAAAATGTGAAGGGCAATGGGGACAATACAGGAGACTAACAGTAGAGTTATAGTCATTCCAAGCTGGAAGAGACAATGGGCTGAGTTTCCCCCACTTTTGCTGTAAATAATTCTGTGATATGTAATCAAAACCTTTGGAGAGGGGTAGACAAGTTTGTTCAACGATGGTCACAGAGTGCTCCACCATCAATAATCTATTCCTATTATCTCATGAAATTTCAGCTGCCTCTAAAATGTATTTTTAAACAAAGTGGAGTTCCTGAGATTTACAGGATCATCAGAAAAAATATTCCTTTTTCCTTTGATTCTTAAAGAAGAAACAGATTTCGGCCGTAATACAGGTGTCACAGACACAACAGCTATAACAGAAACAGGAAAGGACTACATTGTCCTTATGTAACCAAATTCAGCATGCAGCCCTGTCAAGATACATGAAATATAGTGATACTGAAACACGAAATACAAACAGAAAATGATGGTAGAAGTGCAACAGATGAGGATGTATCTGCAGAGAGAAACAGAGTTAGCATATCGAATATGATGTGACACTGTTCTGAAAAAGTCATATTGAAATCAAAGGTTAATTCTGTGTATCCCTGCTCAGAGGGTGCCAGACCTGCTGAGTTTCCCTCTATCGATTTCTTTTTCTTTCTGAACTGTGACAAATTGACTGATCTGAACGATATATGCAAAGCTCTGTCTCAGCTGAACCTTGAATATTAGTTTATGGACATTAAATGAGAAATTACAAAGTTCCTATATTTGACAGAGTTCCAAATATCCATGACGTATTGCATTGTGGGACGAAACCATTGTGAGACATTGCTGAAACAAAAACCAAAGTTGTCGCAAAAGGTCTGCAGTATCTGTGCAGAGAAATCAGAATTAACGTTTCTAATTCAATGGCCCTTCCTCAGAACGGATGGTAGCCCTGAATGTTGATTAATATACAGCAGAAGCTGAATAACTGTTCATGGAGACTGTTAGTAGCTAACAATAGGGTGTGAGTAATGGAAGGCCACGTGAGGACTAGGCCTGGTGTATGGGTAGGGGGCATTGAAGAGTTCAGTCCCTAAATTATTGACCATTATTTTGAGTCTGAATGGCTGCAGGGTCCACCCGCGGAAAATGAGGTGTTGTTCTTCCAGCTTGCGTTGAAATGTCCTGGAACACTGCAGCAAGCCTGACGCAGAGATACTGGCCAGGGAACAGGATGGGGTATTAAACTGGCAGGCAACTGGAAACTCAGGGTCTTTTGCAGAGGTACAGCTTGGATATACTGTGAAGTAGTCACCCAGTCTACCTTTAGTTTTCCCAATGTAGAGCAGATCATAATGTGAGCAGCGAATGTAGTAGACCGGATTGTGGGAAATGTTGGTAGGATGCTGCTTCACCTGGAAGGTTTGTTTGGACCTTAGATAATGACGAGGGAGGAGGTAAATGGGAAAGTGTAACAACTTCGGCAGGGGAAAGTGAAGTGTAGCTGTGGTGGGGGCTGGGGAGGTGGTGTATGTGTGTGGGGAGGGGAGGTGTGGGCGGTGAATAACGAGTGGACCAGGGTGTCCTGGAGGAATTGGTCACTTCAGAAGGCGGAAAGGGAGAGGAGGCAAATATGTGTCTGGTGGTGGCATCTTTCTGGAGGTGGGAGAATGCAGACTGATGATCTTCTGCATGTGAATGTGGTGGGATGGTCGGTAAGGATAAGGGAAACTCTAACGCTGTTGCAGCAGGGAAGAAAGATGCTGAGGGTAGAAGTGCAGGAGGTGGGTCGGAACTGGTTGAGGTCCCTGTCAATAACAGTGCTGGGGAGTTCTCGTATGAGGAAGAAGGTGGACATAGCAGAGGCCACATGTTTGAAGTTGACATCATCAGAAGCAATGCGGTGGAGACGGAGGAACTGAGAGAATGGAATGGAGCCTTTGCAGGATACAGGGTGTGAGAATGCATACTCCAGGTAGCTGTGGGAGTTGGTCGATTATTACTGGATATCAGTGACCGGTCTATCCTCAGAAATAAAAGCAGAGATATCGACTAAAGGAGGGGAGGAGTCAGAGGTAGAGAGGTGAATGTGTGGGAGGGGTGCAAATTGGAAACAACGAACTTTTCCAATTCTGGACAAGAAAGAGGAGCAGCAGCGATGATAATATCTACATATTGGAGAAAGAGTTATGGATGGGGGCTGGAATAGAACTGGAAATGGAATGACCTACGTACCCCACGAAGAAACAGCTATAACTTTGGACCACGTATGTATCCATGCACCCCCTCTGTATGGGAGGAGCAGGCTGAAGCAATGGGTCTGCATGGGCAGTTCTGTTTGTGGATTTTCAGGAGGAGATAAAAGCGAACTCTGCTATCAGAGGGCCATCAGCTTCGGGACTGTTAGGTGGGGTGAGTGGGGGGGGGGGTGTGGGCCAGTGACTGGGAATCTCCAGGTGAAATGTGGTCAGATTTAGTAAATAAAATAGCCTGATGTGCCATGATAGGGTTATGGACCAGCAGGTGACATGTGGAGGTATCTGAGAGCTGGCACTCAGCCTCTGAAATGTAGAGGTGAGTCCACCAGACTGCAGCAGCACCTCCCTTATCGGCACAGGCTGAATAACATAGTCAGGGTTGATTGAAGCCTACAGCGTACAGTCTGTTCAGAGGGTGATAGGTTGGATAGGGGAGGGGGAATACAGAGAATTAAAGACAACTAAACTCACATGGAAAGTTCTCAATGAACATATTGAGTTCAAGTAAATGCCAGAGGAATGGATCCAGGTGGAGGGAGAGTGTTGGAGCTGGGCGAAGGGTCTATGGGATGGGGAGTGGACTCTTGTCCAAAGAAATGGACACCGAGGAGAAGATGGTGGAAGAGGAGTTCAACATTATGTCGTTCCTGAAATTCATTAAAGTGGGGTGCAGAGGGATAAAACTGAGATATTTGCTGAGTACAGAACATTCAGCATTAGAGCGTGGAAGGTTAGGAAGGATGGTGAATACACCACAGGAGGTGGGCTTGGGGGAGGGGATGGAGTCAGAGCACAGGGCATGGTGGTGTGGCAGGTTCCAGAGGCTCATAGGCATCTCTAAGTTATTCATCTTGTGTGCCTCGTATATCTGGTGAGCATGGCGAATGAGCTGGAGAATGAAGTAGAATTGGGGAATGGTGCAGCCTTGAGCCAATGCGATGTGATGCTGTTGAACAGAGAAAATGCTGATCTCAGTGGCAACGACACCGCACGACCAGTCTTCAGAAAGTAAATGATTGAAGATAATCTGAATCGTTACCTTATTGTAATGCTCTGATTTCATTGGGGTGAGACTCAACCAGCAAGGTTTTACTTTTTGAGACTTTAGACCAAACTGTGAAAACTGATGTATCTTGATGTTATTAATAAAACAAATCCATCCATGGTTTTGTAAGGCAATAGCAAGGGCAGAGTTTATTTGTCGTTCCCAATAGCTCTGGGTAAGGTGTTATTGTTCATTGAGGAAATTACCAGCACAGAATTTCCTCTGATTTCCATTAACCACAGTTTGCTGAGGGGGAATGATGCTACATGAATCAAATGCTACTTTGATGGCAAGGGAAGTTACTCTGATCTCACCTCAACTGACATTGGAAAATAAGTTAAAATACTAAAGAGAAAAAGGCTAGAACACGGCTTATTGAACAATGTGGTCACTGTCTCGCAACGTTTAAGGACAAACAGATGCATGGACTTCTGATTCTGAGGTGCGGTGTTTCCTATTTGGGATGAGGCTGTTTGCTTCAGCGCTGTGACACAGAGACAGAAAAAAAACGTTCCACTCTGTATGGGGAAATATCTCACCCTATTCACGGTGCATTGGACAATGACAGAAATACACGATTAAACATTGGGCATTGATCATCTCAATCTCATCATTCACTGATGACCAATAGCAGCACAGAAGCCAGGAGCTCCCATAACCCCAGTTGAAAAGCAAAAATGGGTAAGAGATGGCCAGTAGAAGTGGGAGTAACTAGGGAACTGGTGTAACTTACAGTGGGAGTGGCAGAAGAAGGGTGTGAAGAGATATCATCAGTGGAAGAGTATGTGGCAGCAGAAGGGGTCGTGCAAGGGAAGTAGGAGTGTAAAAAAAGAGTTGGAAGGGGAGGAGGAATGGCTAATGAAGTTTAGTGACTGGGTAAAGCTTGTTTTTGGAAAAGTGAGGTTGGGTAAAACCACCATGTTCAGGAAAATTGGGATCGGATTCCATTGAAAATTAAAATTTGATGCACTTCTTTTTCTATCACTTGATTCTTTATCAGATTGTACATTCACTCTGTAGTTTGTATCTCCATCAAATGCAGGTGACGTGCTCGCCCCCCCCCCCCCCGTGTTGTGTCGCAACATTTTTGAATTTTTTTTAACAGTATGTATTTGCTTCCAATCCAAGGTAGACATGAGAATTTGATTTGATCTCCTGCAGTTTGTCCATAGCATGGAATTTAATTGAATATTTTTCCTCATCACATTAGCTGATTCAAGAAATGAATCAGTGTCCATCCTGCAGATGAAAAAATTTCTTCAGTTTTCACTATTGTTACAAAGGACAGTGCCACACAACAGGCTAATGTTCAAGTGCAAGGTGCCAAACCAAATTTCTCCCTAAATTAGGTACACGCTTTATGAATAAGACATGCTGAGGGACAGAGTGTAAAAGGTGAATTTAACTCTGTGTCGAAAATGGTATTTGCAGCACCCTCATAATAGGCGTTAACTACATCACTCTGTAAATTCCCTAAAATAAGAACAACAAGAGACTGGAATTCTTAATTATTCCTTTGTAAATAACATGTGGAGAACAGGAAGGAAATCAAGGTTTGTTTGTGATATTCATAAATGATGACGGTGAGAATGTGGAAGATGGATGGCAGTGGAATGATAACTAATGCTGGGGATGACACAAAGATTAGCTGGGTGCTTCACAGTGAGGAGACAGGGTTAGGCTACAGGACGATATAAACAGATGATTTCTATATCCAGATTTATGGCCGATGAAGTTTAACACTGATAAATGTGAAAGGATGCACATCTGAATAAACAAGACAAGTGACAACTCAAACTTTGAAGAGCGAGGGCTAAACTTGCTCCTTTTTTCTTTGCAGCAGGGAAGGTTGAGGAGGAACATGGTACAGGTGTACAAGAGAATAAAGGGTATGGAGAGGATGAACAGACAGCAGTTGTTTCGCTTACTCTAACGGTCAAAACAAAAGGAAGCATACTTAAAGTGGAAGGCAGGGGATTGAGAGGGGGATTTCTGGAGTCTGTATTGAACTGAGAGGGTGGCACAGACATAGAATATAAAGTTCCTATATGTGGAAACAGGCCCTTCGGCCCAAAAAATCCATACTGACCCTCCAAAGAGTAATCCACCCAAACACATTCCTCCTATATTTACCCCTGACTAAAGTACCTACCTACATATCTCTGAACACTTTGGGCAATTTAGCATGGCCAATTCACTTATCCTGCACATCTTCGGATTGTTGGAGGAAATCGGAGTACCTACAGGAAACCCACGCGGATATGGGAGGAATGTGCAAAATCCATACAGGCAGTCACCCAAAGCTGGAATCAAACCTGGGTCCCCAGCGCTCTAAGACAGGCGTGCTAACCACTGAGCCACATTTCTGCCCCTAATAACATGTGCCTGGAATGCATTTCCTAGGCGGTTGATTGATCAGGTAATCTCACAAACATTAAAAAAAGCCTTTGTATATGCACTTGGTGAGGCAGGCTCGCATTTTCATTCAATGATTCTATGTGGTGGCAGCCACGAACACTCAGATATATTCTGAA